>NC_079464.1:5612397-5915428 GCF_026250575.1 Diorhabda carinulata | reverse complement strand
AGTGAATATCTAAATTATCAGTGATTGTACTAAGTGTACAATTTTCTAATGCTCCATTTATTTGTTCAATTTTTATAAATCAGGGAAAGGTAAATGACAAAGTGGAAACATGAATGCCCTTGATAGGCACGCACTCATTCGCTTTTTTATGGATTTCTCAATGTCAGAAACATTGTCAGAACCTTATTTTTATTTAAATTGCTTATTTTTTTAAAAAAGGTAGAAGCGCATGTGGCAAAATCTGGTAGGTTGCATGTGGATCTATAAACTGGAAGTACTCGATAAATTTATTGGAAAAAGTGTTTAAATAAAACTATTTCAGATATGGATTGATTTTTAGCAAGAACAGTGTATTGTCGATTGTAACAATTAGAATATAGATTCAAAATAGATGTATCAACAAGAAATGAGGTGGAAAGTCCAAGATTTGAAAGATTAACGATGCTACTGGAGGTTCTATTAACTTTTATTACAGTTAGAACACGAAGAAAAATTAAACGCCACTACTTGGTGTATTCAATTTTATATCGAACAATTGTTTGAATGGACCAAAAAAATTCTTACTTCTGTTATAAAAACCTTGAAAACCCTCTTATGGTAAAAAAATCTACTGAAGACAATCACCTAAATGTTGGAAAGACCATTGAGGAAGAGTTAAATCACAATAAAACTCAAATCAAGCAGAAAAAAGGGAATAAATGTGCCTCTATGTCCTTTGGAATGCTAGAAAAGGGAGTAAGTTTTATGCTTAACGTGGTTTTGCTATTGTAAGGACAATTTTTATATATAGAGTGTATAGTTTTGCTTTTACAATATCAAGTAGTATGTATATTGAGTTACAATTCTAGTGATTTCACATTAGCTAATATTGTTCGTATCATGCTAGAAAAATTGAGCTGAAAACTGTGATTGTATTATTAGAATATTCAGAAGCAATTGTCTAGACGACAAATTGCTCACCATAATCTATTGTAGTGGTTATTATCCAGAGAACATTTGACTAAATACACAAAATAACCTCAAGCTTTATATAAAGTTGGATGAAACTTTTAGGTAATCGCAAACAAGTTATTGTTAGAACATTTTGAATATTTAATATGCTAAAACAAACAGTTTTCGAATAAGCTATTTAAACAATTTCACGTTTCAATGTGTGCTTCTAACTAATAAAACTTGATTTCTAGTGGTACAAAGTTATATCCTCTGAAGTCATGAGTATAATGAGAAAGCTGCCTTAGAATTTCATTCAATTTAAATTGAAACGTAGCTTTAAATAATTATAATGAACTAACTAATACTGCATTGTTAAAAAAATTTGAACTCAACATAAAAATGACAATTTAAATTTTAGAAGATTGTGCAGGATGTCCAGAACTAATTGGAGTTATACGACGAAGAACAGGTCGAGTATACACAAGTTCAAAGAGAATATAGACTAAGCAACTGCTCTGGTACGGTGATAATGATGGATCAAAAAAGGTGGCCGAAGGAAGCTTCGATGTATCAACCGCAGAATACAAAAATACGATAAAGACCGTCAAGAGCCTGGAACTGGAGTGAAGAAATTGAACAGACTATGAAAGATAGAGGGTAGATAGAAAAGTGTGTCGTACAAAATATAAAATGGAAGCTGTAGAACCCCCGCTGTATATGTATAAATTAATTATCTTGTGGGCAAATTAACTCGAAGATTTTAAATGAATAAAGGTTGTTATGAAAAGCTAAAAGGAATAAACAATTATATCTGGAAATCAGGATAATTGGTATCAAGTTTAAAATCAAATAAACCGTTATTGGAGTGTATCAAACTTTACGCTGATTAGTTTCTTTCTATGAAGCAATTTTGGTATATTGTTGTTTCTGGAATATATCGCTCTCCACTACTCATATTTTCTCCTTATTAAGTAGTATGGAAAGACTTTTTCAGCTTTCTGGTTTGATTACGACGACTGTAAGGCTACAAAGGATATTGTCTCAAAACGATTCTCTCATTTTGTGTAATTGAAATATCTCCCCAAAATTAATTATTTTTTAATTTAAACTTGTAGTTGTTTGCAGAAGCGAGAAAAAAATAGCTATAACCCCAACCAGCTAAGGAATAAGCTTTAAACCTTTTCGAAACTTCGTAATTGTTTCCGATAACTACTTGATTCTAATTTAAAAGTATTTGTCTTGGCGGAGTGCCTACAAAGTTATGCTGCGGTATTTTTCTTAACACGATTCCGGCATAAGGCCAGAGAAGGTAAGGAAAAACTAATTTCAAACTCACTTATCTTCTGAGGATTAATTTATAAAGGAGTAGGAGGAAGGAGTGGCGCTGCGCCTTTTCAACCATGTCTTTAAATTACACGCGAAAGGGAGGATAGATAAATACTTCAGTTTCCATTTTATGTTTTTACGTTGAACCGAAAAGTTGTTTGACGAAACAAGAAGCAAATATTGAAAATGAACAAACAAGTTCATAAAATCGCTTAAAAATTTATATTTCTATGCTTCTAATGGGTTTTTTCTACGTCCGTTATAATAATCACGTTTTTTTTTTTTCATTCATTTGCATTCATAAAGAATGTAATTTCTAAATTGGTCAAAAAGCGTGAAAAAAAGTACCGTAGCGGCTCATTTTTTTACGCTTTTGCTTAAAAAAAGTGTTATTTTTCAACGCAATTATGAAATTGTTTTATAAAAATTGTCAATTGGTTTCTCTGATAATATGTTTTTGCTTCTATTTTTTGATATTCTTTGAAGAAAAGCCGTTTTGTGTCTAATTAGAAAGAGTGTAGTATTATTATTAGTGATGGAAAGAAATAGTGAAGAAAGTTTAAACTGCACACCAGAAGATGTTGTTGAATCGGCAACAGCAGAGACTATGAATCTTCTCCCTGAGAAATCCAGGGAACAGTATTTAAAGGAATATAATTCTTTAATAAAACTTAACAAATTATAAGAATAAAAAAATGGAAACTTATATTGGTTTCAGGGCTTTAAATTGTTCATGAAAATGCACTCATTCACGTATAATTGTTGATAACTTTTTACCAAATAATAAAATTAAGTTTTCCTATATTTTTTCAAATATCTACACAAAAAAGAATAGATTGACAAAAATTTATATAAAAATGTTGATTTATCATATTTTTACAATTAAAAATGATAACAATTTCTTTTAAAATTGACCTTTTCTAACAAATAATCGTCTATACGTTTTTTATTAAGTAATCATTAAAGTTATGTGAACAAAAAAATTTTTAAAATCACTTATTGTAATTAAGTGTAAAATATCAGAAGTTAACTTTGAAAATTTAAAAATTTTCAACCGTTGAAAAAATCCATTTAACACCAACCTAACCTAACCAATATAAGGTTTCATTTCCATATTTTTTTCATAAATCCGCCGTAAAAACGAAGATTTTAAAAAAAATTCATCGAAATCCGATGATTTTTTGATTTTCCAAAACGAGGGGACCGCGAAAGTATAAGATTACCCTTTTCCCAATATAGAAATGGAAGAACAAAACACAAGTTGTAGGTATCAATACATTTTCAAAATTCCCTCGCTTATCGCAACATATTTGAATTTACCTAATCCAAAAAAAAAACACTGAGCATACATTTCGACGCTCTTCGGGGTCTGTATTACTAGATTCCGGTGGTGATATTATTCAACTAAAGAAGCACGGTGGGTGGAAATCCAACACAGTTGCGGAGGGTTGCGTAGACGACTCAATAAAAAACAAAATGGATTCCTCAGTGACAATTTTAACGGAAACAACTCCACGATCTTACCAATAATTCATTAAACACTATTACAACTATAGACGATATTATTTCTTTGAACTCGTTAAATGTTGCCAATTCAAGTACTAATAGTAATGTATATTCTTCTTCACTTCAAATTAATAATGTTCCCAGCTGTACTTTTGATATTATTACAAAATGAAAATTGATAAAAGTTTTGTCGAATTTTCTTAAGTCTACGGACGTACAAATATTTGTGTGAAACTCGCGAGTGCAGTAACTTTTTTCACTTGTAGGAATTGCTCCTACTCGTGAAAAAAGTACTACTTGTCCCACTTGTTGCATAATTAACTAATTATATATTTGAAAAAGCATTCAATTGAAGATTATCAAAACAAATCCCTTAAAAAATCATTGCAAGTATCGAAGCCTACTGATAATACAAGGGAAATTTATTGCTTCAATTGATGTTGGTGCTCAATAATAAATTAATATTTACTCTACGAACTAGAATCCGAAATAGGTTAGTTTAAACAATACAATACATCACTTCTGTGATGACACATTGACTAATCATTGGAACATACGAGGATGGTTCCAGAAGTACCTGTCCCAACAAAGAAAACACAAAAATTTTGGAAATAAATTTATTTAATTCTTCAAGGTTAACTTCATTTAGCAAAAAGATTAGATATCTAAAAACTATATTTCTCATAGTTCAAGAGTAAACCAATGAGTGATAAAACTCAGATAATAGAGTGGTTGGGAAAATTATCGAAAAGAAATTTGGATTGAGGCGATTTGAGGCTCCAATATGAATAGAAGCACCAATAAAGTTGTTAAGTTCATAATAGGTCACTGAAGATGATAACTTGGTTAGAGAAACACACGTCAAGTAGTGTATATGTTGTGATAGTGAGTGAATAGTTTATTTAGTACGAATTAAATCAACGATACCACAAATACCTCTCCATTTATATCCGAATATTAATAATTCATTGTCTATGCAGTGAACAGTTATTCAGTTACCGTGATTTTAGCTAAATTATTAAAGATTCACAAAATGGTAATAATAACTGCGCATTCATCATTTTTTGTTATAAATTTCAAAATATGGCGGATACCACACCAACCGCCATTTTTAAAAGTATCTGCTTAGGCACTAGTCTTATAGAGACAATTACATAATTCAATATAATAAAGTGATGACAGTGCAGTTCATACAACTTATTTTTTCGCAGTGAAACTAGATCATAATTTTCTAATGTTATCAGCAAACAAATATATACTTTTTCTTTTATATTTAATTGTATTCAGCATTTCTAGTTTTCTCATAAAACCTGAGAATATTTTTAATGTTATCAGCAAACATATGTAGACATCCTGTTAATATAATAACTATCATTTTATTACACTTTACTGTATTCAGCATCTTTCTATTTATTTAATATTTGTTAATTCATTCTATCACCTATTGTTGTAGTCATCGAGTAAATAAAGTTTTTGGAAAAGTAAATATTTACTTTTGAAATTCAACTCACGGGATTTTTGATTATTCTTTTAATCCACTTTATAACGTCGGCGTCGCATCGAACTGAAACTTGAACGGTTCTGAACGATTTATATCAATTCAAAATTTTGATTAATTCATCTCATTGACATGATCGTTTTTAGAATTACGATCTCTACTCAAAACACTTCCCCGTTCCACTTTGTTTTTTTTTTATTATGAAAAGGGTTGAAGAAATTTTGATACTTTTTGGAAAATTTTGTAATAAAACATCCATTTTTTCGTCTTGTATCTGCCTCTTTCAACATTATCAAGAATTTGATTTGACATATTGATAAATGACATAAAATTACCGCTTCTTGATATTCTCATATTTTTTATTATCTTATTGTCTACAGCTAGGTAAGTACGTGAGGTAATAAACCATGAAGCCATCAATCTGAGTAATTCACATTGCAAAACTATCTTAATGATGTTCGTATTGTTTGTTGGACTTCAAAAAGCAGTCATGATGATTTTGAATACAAACTCTAATCTCTTTAGCCGTATTTATCTAATCTAAGTTAGGCTCCGGCATTGATAGAGTTATTTCACATCTTATTGGGGTAATCAATAGTTGTTAATCGTAATAATAGTCCAGAGAAAGTGTTTTTATAACATCTACAAACTAGACTAGAGTAGTGACGCCTGTTGTAGGAATATCTGTAGAATATCTGAATTAACTGATATAGAATTGGTTCTAGCGCGCTGCTTTGCGGTACCCCAGATTTCATCAATAATATATGAAGAATTAATTCTCATTTTGTACGGAAGACCTTTCCGGAAAACTTTGTCAAAGGCGTAGGGAAACATCAACGTAAGCTACAAAGCTATCTATCTATCTGATTCTGAAGATACCTTCATGTAATCTGTAACTATTTTCTCATTACTTTCAAATCTATTCAAGATTTAATAAAACTTTGATGGAATAATAACATTAATTTCTTGTATTTTGTATCCCAAAACTTGAAATTAATGATGAATTCCCAAGTTAATATTGATAGCGGTAATTATAGAAAACTTTGAAATCTAGTTTATCAATTTGAATCAGAATCCCTAGGATTAGACGTTACATATTGTGTCCAAAATCGTCGTTAACATCAATTTATCTTCCGGATATAACATTCTGAATTTCTTTTAATATGTTATATACTTTTTTGAATTGACTCTGACAACCAATTTCCTATCTTTCTATTGAAAATTGAAAAATTGATTTTACGAAAGGTAGAAACTTTCCTGTATAAACATTAAGTATGTTGAAACGTTTCAGTTAAATGCTTCTTTTTATATAACACAAAAAATGCCGTTTAACAGGAAAATGATGAATTGTTAACCAGAATTTTTAAGCGTTTTTTTATATTTTCAGAAGATATTTCAGATGTCACAGAGAAAATCAAATATGGTACCAATAAAAGGTGACACAGTCTTTAGGATAGGTAGACAGCTGGAAAATAATAGGGGTATTCTCAGTAAAAAATTTTTGTATAATGCATTTTTCAGGATTTTGCCTAAACTACTGGCAACAATGTAGTTTAATTTTATACGAATATATTTTGGGACCTGATACATCTCTTAAACATTACTTTTTAAACCAGAGGGATTCTTGGTATAAATCGATACTGTGCACAGTTTTTGGAATATTTCAAGTTTAAAATTATGAAACAATAATCGATGCTTTTCTAAAGTGATGATAAACTTATCAATTTACAGAAACTCACAAGAAAAAAATTGAAATGAAGATTGAAAATCTAGGATAGAATTGAATTCAATCCGAAATATCCTCAATTCTCATTAATTAATCCAAATGATCAAAGATCAGCTTTGATTTCATTGAAATCACGTTGAATTTTAATTCTTCATGAACTGCACCTCTATAGTATGGAAAGTGTTGTCAGTGGTCTTGACAAAATAATAAAAAATCTCACCATTTTTCTTGGTACGACATGTTTTCAATAATAAAACCCTTTTGTTTCGAACATTCTGTATATTATATAAAGTGATATATATCGTAATATTGCCCATATAAGGATAACTTTTTCCAGCAACTAAACGGATGTACAATGGGATCTTCAATTTCCTTAAGTATAGCACAAATTGTTATGGAATATGTAGAAGAGAAAATACTGGATGATATGGATATTGATGTAGTGTTTTTCAGAAGATACGTTGACGACTGTTTAGCGGTAATTCATAGTAACAAATGCAATATATTCCTTGATAACTTTAAATAAATTTAACCCAAGTATCCAATTTACTTTAGAAATTGAAAGCAACAACAAGATTAATTTCTTAGACATGACACAATAAAAAATGAATATTATACGAAAGAAACATAATCTGGAAAATATCTTAATTATAACTCATGCCATCACAAATCACAAAAAACAACGTCAATTAACAGATAGAGCATAAGAATTAACTTCTCCAAAATATCACTATGAAGTAATAAAAAAACCCACAAAAATTTTCACATCACTGGTATTTTAGGATATTTTTAATACTTGATTTTAGTTGTTTGGGATAATCTGTATATGTTTCCACTTAATAGATATTTCTGGTTTCTTATCATGGGCAATAAAATATCACAATTTCTCACAAATTTTTTGGAAGTAAAAATGCTAGAGTAAATCATTTCTCTCTTGGAGAATTCATTGAGATCGAGAACTTTCTAAGCAAATTGTGTTATTGTATAGTGAACATTCAAATTTATTTTGTTAATAATGGATGTGCCTCAACGTTTAACAAAACATGTGACGAATGAAGAAGCCGCTAGAATCATTGCACCCATACAAGATGGCCGCAGTCAAAGATACGTCATCAGGGTAATTGGAGTTCTACAAAGCACTGTATCCACAGTTGTTATTCGTTACGAAGAAACAGGGCAGCTAACCAGAAGACCCGTACAAGGCCGCGGAAGGGTAACTTCGGTAGTAGATGATCGTTATTTGAGGTTAACGGCATTAAGAATTAGGCATACCACCGCTCGAAGGCTACAAACAGATCTGTTGGCTGCTCGTAATAAGCCTACAAACAGTTCGAAATAGGCTGAGAGAAGTGGGCATACAAGCCAGAGTGCCAGCTAGAGGTCCACGTCTTACCAGAGAACATCGAGTAGCAAGATTGGAATTTGCTCGAGAACACGCAAATTGGAAAATTTAAGATTGGTCCAATATTTTATTCACGGATGAATCAAGATTTTGTCTGTATTCATCAGATAGGCGTATACCAGTTTATAAGCAACGTGTTGAACGGCACAATCGTTTGGGGAGGAATTTATTTCGAGGGTCACACGGAGTTAGTACCAGTGAATGATGGAAGACTAAATGCTGACAGGTACATAACCAATATCCTAGAACCCATGTAGTGCTGTATGCCTCATATCAGTGACAACTCTGTGCTAATGCACGATAATGCTAGTCCACACGCTGCTAGAGTGGTTCGGCAGTACTTAGAAGAGGTCGAGATACCCACCCTGAGCTGGCCTGCACGTAGCCCGGTCCTTAATCCAATAGAGCATGTCTGGGACTATCTAGGATGGCAAATTCAGCAATATCCAGCACCAATAAGAACACTAGATGATCTTCAAAATGTTCTTTTCAACTTCTGGGAAAACATGCCGCAAGGATACGTCCAGAATCTGTTTAGAAGCCTTCCAAGACGAATGGAAGCTGTAACACACGCTATTCAAGCACCATTCATTTTTTTATATAGATGTTTTGTATAATTTTTTTGATATTTTCTTTGTTTTGAAAAATCCAACTTTTTGTCCTCCGTAGATTAAACTCATATAAAATAAATGCTGCAAAAGGCGTATCTATTGGTGTTTTAATTCGTAATAATAATAAAATTCGAAAAGCAGGCAACACATTTAAAATATTTCAAAAATAATGAGTGATGCGATAATTTTTGTGGGATGTATACTTTGAAGAATAATTAATATCCAGAAAATCAAATCATCCGACATCGTACATATAAATTGAACAATAACAACATTATAACTCCAACTGCACAAATAAATTCAAGTAAAGAAAAATATACATAGATAGCACTCCCCTATAAATACCAACTATCAGAAAAATTGAAATACATTTTATCGAAACATAGCATAAATAAAAGTCATAGATCACACAACACATTATCACCACTATTCACTACACTAAAAAACAATAATAAAGAAAATAAGAAATCAAATATTACATATTCCATACCATGTTTGAATTGTCCTAAAAATTATATAGGAATGACTACACAATATATAAAGAACAGAATAAATGGTCACAAATACACCAAAAATGCATCGACTGCTCTACATAAACATGACAAAAATGAACATCATCAATTTGATTTTAAAAAAATTATTAATCAAAGAAATGATACAGATGAAACAAGACAAATATTCTGTGAATGATAGACAAGATATAAAAAACCTCAGCCAAATTTACCATCATTCGATCAATTAGTTTATTTCAAACTTCCTGGTATAATATTGTTTTATTGAAATTTCGAGGTAAATACACAGATTCTAATACTAATTTTTTAATAATGTTTTTAAGATATCTACTAATATGTTTTTATCTATTCTACAAATATTTTAATCATCATATATTAATAATTAAGTTATACATATAAATGTCATATTTCATCAAAGTTTCACTATTTTATACAAACAATCTACCAACCCAAGAAATTAGAAAGAGGAAAAAATTAAATATATATACTAATATATAGTATTGTAACTAGGTGCATATATAGTTCAAGCAGTTAGTTGTAGTAAACTCAAATGGAAGCAAAATTTTCTGCAAAATTTTTTCTGTCTCTTATTTCTATAGCGCCGATTAAGTCGTTTTTGAATTCACGTTATATAACCAATAGATTGAATATGCCTCTGTACGAGTATCACTATGAATCGAACTATTTCTTTCAAAGTTTTCTTGAAGGTTTCAATTTGCAATGTCTTTGATATCAATGTCTCAAATTTCAAATTATAGAAATGCAATATGCGTAAATTGGAAACCGTGATAATTTTTATAAACGAAACATAAAACTTTTTTATTGTTACAAAACCATTAAACTGTTCATTTTTATTTATAGAGTATTAACTTTTGTCCATAGAACTCCCAACCGCGTTGTATATAGGCATCAACTAAATTGTCGAATTTTCACGTCCCATTTAACTTTTATTAAAGCTAACCCAGATTAATTCTACCAAATTAAATCCGTAGTGATACGGCCATACAATTAAAACAGTAGAAACTTTTAGTTTTGTTTTTTAAATCTTCTGTATACCACTATTCCAGCTGACAACCAATAAATGTATTCTTTTAAAGCTTCATCAATTGATTTTATAGTAAATTAAAATATTTGGTTGTGGTGTCACAGTCCGATCCGATATTCGACAGTATTTATCAGATTTCGATGAAATTTCGATTTTTTCAAAGAATACATGTATACAACACAAAGGGTCGTCAATTTTATCATCTTTTCACTTATCACTTCCTTATTCTAATGTTGCGATAATATTAAGAGTGTTTTTAAATGCATGCGACAAAATTCAGGAGGTGATTGTTCGTATGATATTGAGATGGCTCTTTTCTATTACAAAATTTCTATTTTTCTCCGTTTAGTGCCAAAATATTGAAAATATGGGTTCGTATTGCAAGCATAGGGAAAATAATCAGTTATCAAGCTTTTGTCGCCGGAGATTTTTAAAAACATATCAGTTCTTGAATCGGACATATGGTTTTCCCGCAAAAACAATTGTTATAGATTTTACCGAATTTTCCACTCATCATAATTTTTTTTTTCCTGAAAACTGGGAACTTTTCTGAAATCCTCATACCATTTGACCCCCATGTGCAGAATTTGGTAGAAAACGGAGACAAAAAGTTTTTTTTTCCATTTTCTACCCCTTTGAAATAGCGAATTCCGTTCCAAAAGCTCAAATTCAAAGCTTTCTAACTCGCTTTGCGTAATCAAGGAGGAGGT
Source organism: Diorhabda carinulata (assembly GCF_026250575.1). Taxonomy (NCBI): domain Eukaryota; kingdom Metazoa; phylum Arthropoda; class Insecta; order Coleoptera; family Chrysomelidae; genus Diorhabda; species Diorhabda carinulata. The sequence goes on along the minus strand of NC_079464.1, from coordinate 5,904,159 downwards.
ATATTTTGTCTATGATAATACTTATGCTTTTCTTCCGATTTTTCCACATAACAACATTTCAGTTTCCAATCTGTAGATAATATGAATTTTCATGTGGATTTTTTGAGAAATAAATTAGTCTCAACGTTCATCCTGTATAATACGCGTATGTATAAGATTTTTGAGAGTATTGAGAAGAGACTGATAAGTAAGTTAGAGGTTTTCTTGATCTATTGGCGTCATGAGGAGATTCATATCTCTCATAGTATTGAATATATTCAATTTTATACACAGGTATGACAACAATATTCCGAAAATTTCTCGGTTTTGTGCCAAAATCTTGAAATTATGGTTTCTCATTAAAAGTATGTGAAAAATAATCAGATATCATATAGTTTTCGCCAGAGATTCAAAAACATATATCAGTTTTTGACCCGGGCACGTAGTTTTCACGAAAATCAAATTTTCATGGATTTTCCAGAATTTTCCTCTCGTCATAATTTTTTTTCCAAAAAACTAACAACTTTTATCAAATCTCCATACCATTTGATCCCCATGTGCAGAATTTGGTGAAAACCGGAGACAAAAGATTTTTTTTCCATTTCCATTCCACACATTCCTTTGAAATGACGAATTCCGTTCCATAAGCTCAAATTCAAAGCTTTATAACTCGCATTACGTGATCAAAGAAAAGGAGGTATATTTTGTCTATGATAGTACCTATGTTTTTCTTCCGATTTCTCCACACTGCAACATTTCAGTTCCCAATCTGTGGATAATATGAATTTTTATGTGGATTTTTTTGAGAAATAATATTAGAAATAATATTAGTCTCAACGTTCATCTTGTATAATACGCGTATGTATGAGTATTGCGATGAAACTGTTGAGTAAGATGGAAGTTTTCTTAATCGATTGTTGCCATGAAGACATCTCTCATCGTATCGAATTTATTCAATTTCATTCACAGTAATTTTTAAGCTCTTACCATGGAAGTGATTCCCTCCCACTCTTATATTTTTTGCTTTCGTTTTCCAGTCCTGAATTCCTCTCTCTCTCTCTCTCTCTCTCTCTCTCTCTCTCTCTCTCTCTCTTAGGTCTCTCATCACCTCTGCGTATCCATCTTTTCAATGGTCTTTCTTTATTTCTTGTTCTTCCTTGTTCTATGTCCATCATTGTTTTTGTTGCTCCAAGATCTGACATTCTCTGTATAAGACCCAGCCACTCTATTCTTTTCTTTAGATTCCTCATTTCAGTATTTGTTGTCTTTAGCATTGATTTTTCCTCCTTTTCACCTCCTAGTATCCTTCTTTCCCATATATCTAACTTCTATTCCTCTGTTTTATTAAGAATTCACGTTTCGCCTCCGTAGCTCGTTGTTGTTCGTATTATTGTTTTGTATGGATGTAGTTTCGCTTTTCTGGAGATTATTTTGGTTCTTATTATGGCATTCATCGCTACCAAATTGTTCACTTGCCCTTGTCATCCTCGCTTCCAGATTTCCTCCTTCGTCACCTTCGTCTTTGATAACCAACCCAAGATATACATAACTTTGAACTTGTTCTAAGTTCATTGCATTTTCTTCGTTCAGTGGTATTGACAAACTTCTCATTGTTTTTTTTTTCTGAGTGGTTTTGTTATTATCATGAACTTCGATTTATCTTCGTTGACTCGTAGATTCACTGTCTCTGCCATTTCTATGAAGGCTCTGCAGGTTTACTTAAGCTCGTTATTCGATGTTCAAAGGATTACTACATCATCTGCGTATAGCAGTAGTAGCGTTGTCCCTGTTTTCACTATCCTTTTTCTGTTCACACCGATTTCACGTACTTTCCATTCTAATATTGTATTGAACAGCGTAATGGGTAAAGGATCACCTTGTTTCAGTTCTGTGTTGTTCTGGAAACATTCTGATATTCTTTGATTTGCCTTTATCTTCGCTTTTGTATGTTCGAGTGTCATTTTCGTAACTTATGAACTTTTTTAGAATACTTAGATCGTTCAAAATGCTGTACAAATGGTTTCTGTTCACAGTATCGTAGACTTTTTGGAAATCAATGAAGACTGAGTAAATTAATCCGCATACCACATTATTTGCGCTTCCCTTAGTGTGAGAATGTGGTCTTTGACTGATCTTCCAGATCTAAGCCCGCATTGGTAGTCTCCGAACAAGTATATCTATGCCATTAGTCAAAACTTTGTAGGTTTTATCTAATAACGCTATACCTCTGTAGTTTCTGCATTCATTTCTTTTTCTTTCTAGTGTTTTTGTACCATTATTGCAATTTTCCACGTTTCTGGTACCGTCCCTTGTTCCCTTTTTCTACTTATTAAATGATATATTCTCGTCTTCAATGCCATTTTTTAGCGCCAGAATTATTTTTAGTATCTCCTCCTTTATTAGTGGCAATATATTTTTGATTGTCCACCTTCGTTTTCTGCGTTTAATGTTTCTTTGAAATGCTCTTCTCATCTTTGGTTCATTTGGATCTCATCTATTATTATTTCCCCTTTCTGATTTTTCGTATAAAAAGTGTTTTGCTCAGCTTATCCTTTATTGTATTTTATTTCTTCATAGAAATTCTTCACTTCTTTGTTTAGAAAACTTTCTTCAATGCGTCTAATTCTGCTCTCCGTTCCTTTGCGTTTATTTGCTCTACATGTTTTTTTCGCTGTTCTTCTTTGCTCTTCATGTCTTTTTCATTGTTTTTCTTTGTACTTCATACAGTACTTCAGCTTTATCTATTTCGGTCTGTAACATTTTCTGCTTGGCTCGTTTCCTCTTCACAAATTCATCTTCACATTTGGCATTCGTCCCTTTTTTCCTACTTCATTTTCTGTGGTATTATTTGGCTTGACGCCTTCCTCATGATTTTCTCTAAATGTTTCAGCTCTTTATTAATATTATAGCTCCGTTGTTTTGCTAGAGCTCTCTCCAGTTCTTCTTCGTATTTTTTTCTTTGTTGTTCTATTATCTATGAGCTGAAGGCGTCTTTTCCGTCCGTTCTTTTGATTTTAATTTTCTTGTTAACTACTAAGTGCTATTTTGCAGTTCCAAAAAAGTAGCTCCTGTTTGGAGCTAACCTAACCTGTTACATTATACGGGGATGAAATTAGCAATCCTCACTTTATTTTATATCAATTATATGCAATGTTATAAGCAAAAAGATAAAAGGCGTTGTATCATATATTTGAGATATTGTGATTCTTATTATCTCATTATATAATAACTGAAAGTTTTCTAGGATCGCCGTGTATCATTTTAATAGCCTAATGCAATAATCCATCCTGATATAAAAATCTCAAACATACAGATATGCATGCAATCTAAAATTATTTAATTAGTATAGTATAAGTAGTAATATGATTATGCAAGAACTTTCTGTGCAGAATAAATTTTCAATTTCCGTTTGTGCGAACCAATAGACGTTTGAAGTCGTTTCTTAATATAAGACAGAAAAAAGATAACAACGTGCGGTTCTTTTCATTCTAATGTCGACTTAAATATTTCTGGTTCTAGTTAAATTTGTCCAGAGGACAATATCTGGAATATATATGTAAAACAACTCCCTCTATCATTCACGTTGCTGAATCGCTTGAAGTTTATATACAGAACCGAACTTACAGGTATTTTTTCATAACAAAGTTCCCCCTCTTCCCCACCTATTATTTCAAGACAGAAAATAACGTAGTTTTTGTTGAAAAATTCGCTAATCATGAATGAAGTACCAGTTAATTGGGTTAATTCTGCTTTTTTAATTTTATGTTTTCAAATAGGGGTGGGTCTAAAATCTGCAAATACTTTTTACCTGTCTCTTTTACCTGGAGCTACAATATAATCTGTTCCTGAGATATGACCGAAAGTCGTTTTCAGTTGCCCACTCGGGATTCATTTTTTCAGATGAAATCTAGAATTTTAATAGATACTCAAAAGATTATCTTTATTTCTAGAAAGACGGTTCCAGTTTTTGGCTAATTCGGCCACGTGAGTATGCCAGGATATATCGCTATCAACCACAACACCCAACAAGCAAATTTATCGTGATTCATGATGGTGTTTTGTATTCAGAAAAAATGAAATCCTGAGTCCGAGTTTTAGTCTTCTTTTATAACACGGCCACCTGGGTCTTTGCTGCATTAAACTTATTCAGATTGCTTCCACCCTTTTTCCGAATGTTTTCAAGATCGGTATTGATGGTGATGATTTGGGAGCGGCAGATTTTAACGTTGACACTAGTGTGTTATCGTTAAAGAAGATGAAGATCGGGTCTGCAGTTTTGTTGAGTACATCGTTGATCTCAAATCTTTCTGTGACCATCGATAGCGAGTATAATTTTTTCTATAAACTCATTACATCACTTTTTTGAATAAATAGTTCAAAAGTTCATCTTTTTCTGATGATTTCTATGATAAAATCCAATTACTTTAACCCAACCGAAAATAATTAACGATAAAATTTCTAGTTTTCTTCTGTCATTTTGGTATTTTCATTTATCTCAGGATATTAATTCTAAAAGGTTTAAAAGCTTTCTACTCTTCTTATCATAAGTATTTACTGTTTAGTGATGCCAGGAAAAACTTCAAAGGCATTCAGATTAAAAAACTTTCCTTAAAGTTGCAGTAACCTTTGAATGTAAGCCGCAATTTTTCTGAGATTATCCGAATTACCTTACAGTTTCAATTTAAATTTTGAAACAATGTCGTACTGAGAAATATTTGATTCTCTATTGTACCAGATAAATATTTTCGTTTCTGAAAGAAACACCTCTTGAAGGAATTGTTCTGTTCATTATTTTCTAACCTAAATCGAATAACAACGTGGAAATTCTCAAATGCTTTAGTCCTATTCATTTGGTTTACGCTAATATAGAAAAATTTCAACAACACCACTGTTAACGTGTATCGACTTCTATCAACACCAATATTCAAACTAGTTCACTGACTCAAACAGCTTGATCTTATTGGACCTTCTTTCTAAATTAGCATTTTCGAGGTGCTGAATATCCTCGACGTTCCCATATCTTAGTATTCGTTTTTCCTCGCAATTAGTGATTTTGGCTTTTGTCTGGTCAACAATTTCTACATCGAGCTCTCTATTGAGATTATTGATACCAAGGTACATGACCGATGTTACCCAATACTTTATTTGAATTGAATATTACTTTTCACAAGCACAGCTTCACCGACTGCACTTTAGTATACAGTAAGTAAAGTACACTATCATGAGGTGCTCCTGCCTTAATATCTGTTATATAAGAGTATCCCTCCTTCTGTTCAACTCTAAAATATTTGTCCGACATATAAGAATTAAGTAGTTTTGAATATTGGTGGGCTGGTGACATACTTAACTTGTAATTTAGACCTTGAATACTAGTTTTCTTCCCTTTTAGTGACTTTAAATGTACGTTTATAATTCTACTAAATTGGTCCACGAATGTGTTCTTCTCTCGAAAACCTGAGGAGACGGGATGACGTTCTTTTTATCTATTATATGCTTCAGTCTATTAAGGAACAATTTTTTGTAGAATGAGATAAAAGATAAACAAAGATAAACCGGTAGAATTGAACTTGCTGGGAAAGTTAACGTGTTTCAGGCATAACGCTTTGAAAGGTTGATTAATTTGACTAATTGCTTTATGCTTCAGTTTTCCTCGGTTGTGAGATCAAATTCAGAAGCTTTTTTAGGATTTATGGTTTTCATAATTTCCGTAGAAACTTCTCTTAATGAAATAAATCCTCCTGTTCCGATGTCTGGAAGATTTTTTCTAGAAGGTCCGGGAATGTGTTTTGCATATTATTCTTTCCCCAGCTTCCATCCATATTACCAATTGGTGGGTCATGTAGAATCGTTCTTTTAATCGTTATGTTGCTGTCCTTAGTGATTAAACCGTATCGTTATCAAGTTAATTAACTCAGATATCCAGCAATTGAATCATTTCGAGTTCAAGTTCATTTATTTGAAGTTGTTTTTTCAGCTGTTGCTTTGGTTTGCTGCCATTTTCTTCTAATTATCTTTTACCTGGTTGAAAGATCCATAATTTCGGGGAAATTATTCCCTATTCAATTGTAGAGGTGTTTTTTCGAACTGTTAGCTGATTATTTGTTACAGAACATTTTATTTTATGATATAATCGTTTGCATTGACAATAAATTTCCTACTCACGACTAATTTCAAGTTTAGCCAATTATTTCTGTTATTTACAAGTGCATTTTTTTGTGTTATAAGTACTATCAATGTCTGTTTTCCATTATTTTAATAGGTTTGTTCCATAACTTCCATCTCTATCTCATCCTCCAGTCTTATTTTCCACTTCTTTCCACATACTTTCGTGTAGAGATTTGTCTCTATATACTTTTTAGTATTATCATTTCAACTATTCTCATTGTCTGTAGTTTCCTATTTGTATCTGATCTTCTTTCTGCTGCGTATGTAATAATATGTCTCATAGTCGTTTTATATATGTGTATTCAGGTATTTCCAAGCTCTATCTGTCAGATATCTCAAAATTTGAGCTACTTCCATTGAAGGTTCTTCATTACTTCATTATAAAGGTTTTCATAACTCATCATTTCTGCTCCCAGTTCTTCAAAATGATGCTCTTGTTTGATAATTTTTTAGTCGATTTCCAACTTCCATTATATTGGTCCTTTGGACATCGCTAGGCATTTGAGCTTCTCAGGAGCAACGTATCAATCTCAAATTTCTCGTTAAATTGGAAAAAACTCCGACTGAGTGCTATAAATTGTTGCAAGATACCTATGGAGACAATTCTTCATCTTGTGGGCGTGTTTTCGAATGTTGTAAGCGCTTTAGTGAGTACCGAGAGAGCACTGAAGATGAAAAGCGCCCAGGTCGCCCTGTGACTATTTCAACTCCGGGAACAATGACCAAAACCAACCAAGTTGTGCGTGCAGATAGTTGAATGAAAATCCGGATGATTGCTGAAGATGTAAACGCCGATAAAGAAACGGTTAGAAAAATTTTACACGAGTAATTACAAATGACAAAGTTGGTGCTAAAAAATCTGACTCCTGATCAAAAGCTCTTGCGTCAACAGGTCTGCTCAGATTTTCTTAAGAGGTTAGAAAAAGACCTGTCTAGAAAGGGACCCAATTCGAGTCGATAGAAGTGATAAAGCAAAAAACGGCAGAACTCCTGAAGGCACTCGTCGAAGAAGACTTCCAGCACTGCAACGATCAATGGAAAAAACGTATGAAAAGGTATGGGGCGAGGGGAGGGGAGTAAATTGATGGGGAGCATTCAAATGTAGAATAATTTTCATGATAAAACCCTTTTTAGTAACCAGTCTCGTTATTTCATAGCCAGACCTCGTGGTAGCCTTTGGTTATTATCTTCAGTATCGTCAACATAGCAGACGATGTGGAAGAAAGCATTTCTCATTTCGAATCCCGCTGTTTTGGGCAGAATTTCTTTTATTTCATTCATTATCAAAGGGATTGAGTGAGTCTTCTGTATTTAGATTTATATCTTCTGTTGTTTTGATTCTGATTTTTGTTTTACACTGGGTATTGATATCTTGTATTAGGTTAATTAGTCTATGATTTAGATCCTTTTTTCTCAATATTTCTAAGATTTCTGATCTTAAATAGAGATTTCCTGTTGTCATTACTTCCCTTCGTATTTACATATTTCGTTGGAAGACAAAATACTTGTAAAAACGCAGAAATGAAAAATCCACAGGAAAGAAACACCTGAATGATGATAAGGAGAACTTGCTGACAATGAACAGGCAATAGCCTACTAATATGGTGGTCTGTGTTAGAAAGAAGAAGAAGGAGAAAAAGAAAAAGAAAAAAAGGAAAAAAAGAAGAAAAAGAAGAAGGTACCATCACCCAGTGTAGAAGTATGACCAAGTTTACATTCCAATCCTCTTCTACGTTCACATATTTGAGGATATATTCCTAATTATAAGATAATCAATAAGATCAAGGATATCATTCAGATCTGTTGGCCAATATGTTAACTTTCTAATTGACATTTTTCAAAGATGGATTTTTAATTTGATACTTATCTTTATTATTCAGTTTTTCATAACTTTTATGTTGTTTTAACTTAATTGTATAATTGATTTGTTGATACAAAACTTTTTTCTTGAACTTGATTAATAAATACACTCAAGTTTATTGTTCAAGAAGACTTCTTAATTGAAACCGAAGTATTTTGTTCGGTAGAAAAGCAACAACAAGACGAAGTTGAAAGATTTCTCTGATTGTATTGATACCGACGAGTTTTTCATGAAAAAAGAAAAACTCTATATAGAATGTGCAGGAAGCAAAAGTTTTTTAATTCCAATATCTTTTGAAGTTCACTATCAGAAGGGGCTTGGATAAAACAATAAACGCTCTAGCAAGGCCATAAAAGGAACGTGCGAAAAAAGATAGATTTTTATTAGATTGGAAGAAAAGTTCAAAGGAAGAGGAGAAGATTAGAAAGTCGCTTTATTGAAAAATAAACGTTTAAAAAGTATCTCGGGAAATAAAGTTATTTTAAAAATATATTTTTTGATATTACGGTTTAGTTGTTTCCTGCAGTAGCGTCATATTTCAGATAATTATTAAGCTATCACTTAGAACGAAATTTTGTAAACAAAATGTCAAAAAATAAGAACCATAACTAATAACATAAGGCACCAATAACCAACAATGTCTAAAGCTTTTGTTGTTTATATTATAGACAATTAACAAGAAATGATAGGTTAACAAATGAATTCATTCAACAAAGACAATTGACTTTACAAAGAGTGGAGGAGTCAAGACCAATGAAGAGAGTGTGGGGAGCGAAAGTAGGTCAAACCAAAAAAGGAGATCTAAAGCGAAATGTACAAAGAAAGGAAGAAGCAAAAATAACCGTCCTTACCAAAAAAAGAATACATAACTGTAAACTTTACTACACACCACTCTGTAGTAGTTGGAATTTCGAGGTTATGTGGGATTCTTACCCATTAAAACTCCCCTTTAATCAACAGAGAGTACAACGGAACTACCAGAAGGTATTACTTCATTATACTGCTTGGACTTATCTTGGTCTATCTACTACTACTTTTTGTTATTGGGTAACTATCTTTGTCACCATATCAGATATGGTTTTCCAGGCTTTCATGCTAGCTGTCATTTCAAGGACAACGCTTCCAAGCTCTTGTATGGTTGTTCCGCGATCTTTCTGCATTCTTTGACAGACAAAAAAGGTGTGCTCTCCAGTATCTTCCCCATTATGATAGTAAGGACAAGTTGGTGAGTCTGTAATTTTAACATCCATGCCCTGTGAATAGCTGCGTCAGGTGATATTTGTACATCCGTGTTTTCTATTGAGCCAAACTCAAATATTTGGAATTAATCTTTTTGACCAGCAACCTCTATCTGTCATACTGGCCCATTGTATTTGGTAGCCTTCCAAGGATATCTCTTTCTCCATTGCTTTGGCTTCATTATCTTTACCATACGTGGAAATTATTTCCCTTACGAGTAAGTCTATTGGTATCGAGTCCTACTGATTCCGTTGGCTCCGTTCAAAATGCGCTACAGATTCTGATAGCTAGTGACTTGAGAGTTTTCGTTTTACAGAAGTAGGAACATTGAGATTTGGTATTGAGCGGCTTAAGGCTATCGCAGATGACTCAATGGTACTGGTTTCAATATTATCCTTCAATTATCCTTTGATTGTCATTGGCTCAATGAATAAAAAATGTCATTATTGCGATATACTCAAATGGAAACATAAAACTGTTGGAATGTACTGTTCCAGTGGTGAAGTTCCACTTCCATTACTTGGTGAACCAGAAGAGCCTTCAAAAATTCAATGTTAAGTGTTACAGATGAGTCAAGGAATTAGAAGTGTAACTCTTGCTTTCATTGACATACTTTGGAGTTGATAAAGAAAGAACAATGCCCGGATTTTCACCAACTTTTACTGTACAAGTGTAGATATATCGTGGTCTATGAAAATCAGGTCTAGCTTCCCCCAACCACACGAGATAACAATTAATCTGAATGATGATGATCGCCTATGACTGAGCTTTTTGCAGGTGTTCAAAATATGTCTTTTCATAAAAGATCCCCGGTACTATAATTCTGGTTTAGTTTTGACGCGTGTGTTCTTAACTTCTATAGCCACCTACCTAACTGCCCTACGGTCGACCGTGACTACCGCTTCAGTCTTCTCTTCCGCGACTTCCAGATTCATTTTTTTCATACACTCCGATATTATTTGTATTGCAGTATTTGTCTGGTTCACCAGTAATTCTTCAGATCAGTAAAATTTGTTGGAAAAGTTGAATCAATGCTATTTTTTTTATCAAACATAATGATTATGTCTTAATCCGTGATTCAATTGAAAACCTTTCATTCATTTAATTACCTGTTATACTGAAACCCGATACAACATCAAGAGCCTTCAGCATTAATTACAGACAACTTATCGTTTGGTCCCTTTCATTGGGGTCGGAGATTGTGTATTACAGAGACAGTGTGATTTCGAATCAGATTCGCCGTGTACTTACAGTTCTCTAATCTCACAGACCGCTTCATTCTCCGAATACTACACAAAGTGATGAAAAATGTCCGCTCTATAATTTGTAGAAATCTCTCTCTGTCATCGACAGCTTGAAATATTCAAATCTCTCTAACAATGGATCCTTTATTAAGATCTTCAATCACCACGTCAATTCCTTATATAATGGATAGAGATTTGTTCGTTTATCACTATCACAAATTACAATATTATTTTTTTTTTAAATTTGAGAGGATAATTCGGAATTTAGTTGGTAGTTTCGTATATGTTGGAGTCTATAGACTGCAAATTTTGGGATTCACAAACAAGCAAATTATATCTCATTTATCGATGATATAGGATTCTATTTTTCAAATTTTCCATCAATATTATACTAATATTATAAATGTGGATGTAAGGTTTTCACGCGAAAATTACTTAATCGATTTTCATGAAACTTTGCACATATTCTTGGAGGTATAAGAAGTAACATAGGATACTTTTTATGACAAAAATTTATTTTTCACGTAAAATATCTCAAAATCTAGCTTCTTAAGCGCCAACTAGCAGTCCAGAAACGAAAAAGTATTACCGACGGTCACGTCAATATCCAATCCAATTGACTATAGTTTCAGCTGTTTGGAATTTTTCTATATTTATTTTTATTTTTTTCTGTAATTATATATGAAGTATAAAACTATTTGCATTTCTTAGGTTAGACGTAATTTCGGAGGTTAGATGTTATTCTTTGCTTCAGTCTCACTCGTTGGTTTTAATTCTTACTTTGTTGTCCTTTAAAAATGCAAATGAAAGTTGCAGAATTCTCGGTTCATGCTGAGAAAACAACAGCAAATAGAGCGACAAAGTAGCTGAAACTCCACTTCAGGTACGAGTTCGTTCAGAAAGACAAGCAATGCTACAGGTAGCTGGAAGAGCGATAGAAACTCCAGAACAATCGTGGGCTAGAAGAATTCATAATGCAGAAATGCAGACCACGCGCCGTCGAAATTTCATGCGTAAGGACTGGTCGGTTTTCAATGGTACTGGGTTCCAATATGACCGTTCAGTTGAATATCATAAGCATCCTTTGATTGTCATTGGTTCAATGAATAAAAAATGTCACTATTGAGATGGTCTTAAATGGAAAGATGAAACTGTTGGAATGTGCTGTTCCGATGGTAAAGTTTCACTTCCATTACTTGGTGGACCAGAAGAGCCCTTAAAAATTTTTGGGGATATCCACTCAAAAGTAGTCACTTATTCAATCCTGACTGTGTTGATCTAATTCTAAAAGTAAAGCAAACTGTTCGAGAGAATTGGAAGAAAACAAGTCACTACAATCTGCAGCACATTTCGAACAGTATCAATTGGAGCAGAGCTACTTGCTGACTCAATACGCACAGATTTACTGATAGAGAAAGAAGTTTGATCTATAGCGAAGACAATATGGAAAAGAGAAGATAATATCCACCAAAGTTGATATGCCAGTAAGATAGAAAGAGGTACCTGAACAAAAAGATTAATTCCGAATATTTGGTTCAATAGAAAATATGGACGTACAAATTATTTTCAGACCCATCTCTTCTCACAGGTCATGTGAGTTTCATGGCTTCTTTGATATTATTCACTCACTAGCTTATCTTCACTGTCCTAACATGGAAGACACTGTCGGTAAACAATATTTTTTTGCATGTCAAAGATGACAGAAGAAATGTAAAGCAACCATACAACAAATTGGAAACTTACTGAACTTACTGTCTTGAAAAAACAGGGTTCATGGTACAGAAATAATAAATGGAACCCAAAAAGGTCTAGTAGATATACCAAGATGTTATACCTTCTGGTAATTATGTAATGCTAATTGTTGAGAAAGGTGGATGACAGTCTTGAAATTTCAACAGGTGAGATATGTTCTGAAGGTGTATCACTCCAAAAAAAACAAATATATACCGTGTAATACTTGGACATAGACCTTCTGACAAGCTCATTGTGTCCCAGGTAAATAGGTTTTTATAGTGAAAATACATCCTGTATACTCTCAATTGACCTATATGAATAAGCTGCAGTGTTTGAAGAAACTTTTATCAAGCAATGAACTGAAATCAAAGCATGTTTTCTCAATCACAAAGTTTTTGTTAACGATAATTCAACCGCCATTGTTTGATCGTAATTAACTTTTTCTAGATATAGTAAGTGAAAGCATTGAATTTGTGAAAGCTTCAATAAATACACTTTGTAAGCGTAGTATGAATTATTTTCCTATAAGGAATCTCGTAAATGTATACTATAAATTTGTTTACAGCAAACGTTTTTGACTAGTTAGTATAGCTTGTAATTCAAAAGGGGCATCAATATTTGTTTTATATTGGCAAGTTTTTCTGTTTCAATTAACATATTTTTTTGTATCGCTCACAAAATATATCAATGCCTATATTTCTGTCCTTCAATTAACAAGTTTTCCTATCATTGTAAAACCCGGTCCGTTGAGTTTGGAATTGATTAAAATCGAGATCATATGAAACGTGAATAATGAGGGTAGTTGATGGAACAACCATTTTCACGTTATCATTTAAAACTTCTACCTGTTTTTGAGTGGTCTCTCTAATAATTAACGCGATGATATTGCTCCAGGTTATTTGGATATTATTTTTGCTCCACAAAGATTGATGGACATCATTAATCCAATAAGTCAATCTTTTTTTCAATTATCGAATGTTTGATTCTATGTGATAAATCCTTATTTTCCGCTTTTTAACTGTCAATTATTTCTCTTGTCGTCATGAATACGAGGTTCGATCAAGACATACAGAAATAAACCATTTCAAAATCAGTCTCAATAAGTTGATGAAATGAAGTGATATGGAATATTTTCAACTTTGAAAATAAACTGAAACTAAAATTCTAATAGAAATAATATAGAAAAAACATAAATTAAAAATAAAAGTATATTATCAACATTCCTTTACTGTACGTATATATTAACAATATGTCTTACTTTGTCATCATAAGCATCTATTATTTACATTATTCTTGAATAACAAGTAGGAGAGTATCGTGCACAAATTCTGGATAATTTGAAGACATAAAATGCAAAAACATGACCGCATTTGAAGAAAAAGGTCAACACACATCAGCCACTCCTTTCAAATTGTTTGACCACCAACAATATTCACCAGATCTACTCCCCAGCGACTTTTTCCTATTTCTTCGCGTCAAAGTTCTTCTATTGATTCATGTATTTTTATTAAACAAAGAAAACAATACGAAATTTCGAGTCAATATGTTGATTAAGAGTAAGTTAAAATTTTATTACGAAATTCCATTTAAACAGTCGAACAATTTAACAGAGTGAGTTGAATAAACTGTGATAACGGAGTAGTATTAGTTCCAAGAATAATGTACGAATCTTTCAGAAGGAAAGGAGGATCTAGCAATAATGATCAAAACCTAAAGACATAGTGCAGATCAAGAAAGAAATGAATGAATGATACCGAAAAAAGATATATCATGGAAAATAATGATTTACCACATTTACATACTTCTTTATTAATTTCTCCGAAAAATATACGCAAAGTTTTCATTTGAAATGAGTTCAATATCATACACGTAAAGAGGCGGTATTCACACTATAACAAAACATTAAATATTTTTTTGGTATCTGTTATTTCGGAAGATACTTGACGAAACGCTGAATCTTGACATTTCACTTATAAGAAACACCTTCAACGTCTATTCATGAAGTAGCATGGACAGCGACACCTAAGAATGGAATATAACGTAAGCAACAAGAAATGCCGTCGTTCATGAAGCAAAAAATGAATTGCAGACAAACGAAAGAGAAATATGGCAAAGATTTAGAGCTCCAGAAAATAAAATCTAAATCAGGAAATGATAGACTTCAAAAATCCACTTGATCACCGCAAAAGAAGTACAGAACTCTCTCAAAACCTGTCGGTCATACAAACAAGCGATTTGTCACTTTTTGAAGCAGCAAAAAAGTAAATAGTGGAATGGACTGTAGGCAAAAAGCTAAAAGGATTAAAAAGTCTTCCAAACACTTCATAGTTGTCTCCAAATTTTATCTGTAAATAATTTCGACATTACAGAAGATATAAGGCAATTCCTGGAAACAATATATCAACTTACGGTACATTATATGGAGAAATAAATATATGAGCATAGAAAGTAAGACGCGAATCTACAAGACCTGTATCAGACCCATACTAACCTATGCCGCAGAAACAAGGGCAGACACAACACAAACAAAGAGAAAAATGAGAACAGCAGAGATGAAGATATTACGAACAATAAAGGGTACCACACTCCACGATAGAATACCCAACACAGATACCTTAAGAGAACTGGGAGTACAAGATGTCGTTAGATGGGTAAGAGCAAGACGCCGACAATGGAGAGACAATGTAGAACGAATGGCTCCAGAACGGATTGCCAAATGGGCCAAAACACAAAAACCAGACACAAGACGCCCAATCGGTAGGCCCCCAAAACGCTGATACGATAGCTGGACATCGGCGTCACAAGAGGGCAGATGACAGACCTGACAGGACCTCGTCCTACTACAAGAAGAAGAAGAAGAAGAACATATCAACTAAAGCCACTCATTTACAAGTTCACAAATAAACAAGTACAATATTTAATCCAATCTAAAGAAAAACATATCCAGGATATATACGACATGGTAGTTGCAATAATTTCCTAGAAAGGGGGTCTAATATTTGACGCAACTATAAATGCAGTCCTGAAAACGGTCTGTATTCCTCTAGGTAGTTGAAGTCATACTTATAACAAAGATGGAAAAATCAACTGAGAAAATGGAGTCATATTGGTCGATTAGTATACTATCAACCATATTCAAATTACTCGAGAAATTACTTCTACTTGACAAAACTCATGAATTTTGTAATGGGCATTATATACACCAATACTCAATTCAATAATTTATGAAAAATTGAGCATATCCTGTTGATTGTAACATTTTTTATTGTAACTCCACAGATTGTGATTGTTTTGAATTGTTCTGCATTTGCTTTATGGTCTCTAGGTACTGTTGAAGTTGATTTAGAGACGTTTGTGGATGAAAAAAATAAAAAAAATCATCTCGACTGCTTATGAATATACAAATCATTTACTGAATTCATTTAAATTGTTGTCCTTTTCGCGAATTATATTTCGTGATTTCTACAAACTTAGAAACTTAATTTTCTTCAATGAGTAGACAACAAAATTTTTCTCCGAATTTGAAACCTTGAAATAAGCAACAAAAACCTTTGTCTAAAGATGAGTATGACTCAAAAGGATTAGTTATTATATATAATTTAATCACATATATAAATGAGCACATGGATTTTATTGCACTATTCCTTTTCTTCGAATTTCTTATGGAATTGGTGAATATCTCAATTGAATTAAAGATGTGGAAGGATAGCTCATTACATAAATACATACATGAATGCTTGTATATTCTCACTTTCCGTTTATAAATAATAAAATATTGATCCTTCGTTGGAATTCTCTTTCTCGAAATCTTGGAAATAGACATTTTATTGCTTCGCTTCAAATACAAACACGCCTATAACATTAAGTTATCGGAAATCCTAAATGTTTTCCTTCGAAGGAATATTATCCTGTTATTAATGCTTATGAGTCTTATCAAGAGTTATTTATTGCCAAGGTGAAATTTCACGTTACATTAAATTTTCAAATGCGTGCTTTTGTTTGGAAGCGTCCTAGCGGAAAACCAGGGAGAAAGGGTGAAAATGCCAAAGACACGACAGCGTCTCATTTTGCTTTGTAGAGAAATCATCAAACTGCAGTCGTTTCATACGCACTAACCAACAGTTGAAACTGATTTTAATGTGTGACTTTTGATGTCTTCAAATGAATAAAAATCATATATATTCATTGATTCGTAACCGAGTAGTGGGTGAATATCGAGAAGACTTTAGAGCACGCGGTGTCCCAAATAAACTAACAAGAATGGTGAAATTGTCAGAAAACAGTCCATGAGGAATTTTTCAAGGAGAAAGAGCTTTCAATCTTCCACCGGAAGCATCAAATTTCAGTATATTATTGCTAGCCAGAGCCAAGTTATCATCTTCAGAGATGAAGGTAATCTGTTGAGTTTACAGTCAAGTTATGAGAGTTCGATGAAAGTAGGAGAAAAACCAAATTATGGTTGCTCTTGGTTAATGTTGCCCTTATCTTTCCGTCTGATTTGTCGTGGCTTTCTAAACATCAAGGATGCTATCGAAACAATATTAGCACATTTATGAAGTACAACTTCTTCATGTACACTTCACTTTGGGAATAAGCTGATTCATGAGTATTGAGAGCATTACGAAAAGTTGGACCGGGTGAGTGGTTGAGAGATAGTTGTTCAATTTTACCACGATACCTTCGTGATATCCATATTGATGAATCATAATTGTAGTTATTCACATTTTGCCAATAAAATAGTTGATCATATCGTATATTTGCCATTGGATTGTAGATTATTTGGAGTTATCGTTTTCGCTTTCCATCCCCCCTATAGCTATAGCTAGAATATATTTTGTACAAGACTATACTTATCATTGTACGTTGCAATTAATTTTGGCAGAAGATTTCAATGTCTGGAGGTGGAAAACTCCCAGGAAACTCTTTTCAAGATGAATTTGAACAACAAATTAATAATAACCGAAATGAGAGTACCATAAGACATTGAACAATAATCGATGCAGATCACTAAAACATTTGTATCTGAGTTTTTATTTTGATAATAAAAATAATAAATAAAAATAAAAAATCTATGATTAAATATACTTAAAGCTGGAGTTGACGAAGCTCCAATTGATTTTTGTGGTTCGTTATTTTTGCTCAATGAGTAGAGCAGATGTAGAATAGACTTTTAGCAGCAAGTTGTAATACACCACATCAACATTCGCAAATTGAAGCGATTTGTGATATGGCGCCTCAGTGCAACCAAAAAGATAACCACTTGGTTATAGCTGGAGCTGAAGAAGTTTCATTTCAAATCACATTCGCTATTTTTAAGAAAAATCAACAAGTTTTTCCTTCTCCAGCTAATTCCATTATATGTTTGAGATCGAAGGATATTCCCAACGTTTCTTGTCCTTAACTACCTTATGTTCATTTTCAAATTGTTCAAATTAGTTATGAACACTTTTGAAAGTTACTACATCATCAATACAGACAGAGCTTAACATTTCTTGAGTTTCTTCATAATTTGTGTGTGTTTAGAGAAGATACAGCGGATAGCCTTAGACTTAGGCTATTGATCACAGGCATTTTTTCATATTGTACCCAAAGAGTTCTTTGAAACTATCTATTCCAAATAAACTGAGTGACACTGCAAATATATTTATTCATTCTTTTGGCAAACTCACAATTAATCAGGGAAGCATTTGAACTCGAGATAAATTTTGAACAACATAGAGCACCTGCAGACTTCCTCTTCGATGTGTAGATAGACGGGGATATTCTGGTTATTGAATAATGTGTATTTATAAAAATCGCACAATCCGTTTCCGAGATAATTGAGGCATTCGATCACTGTATTTGATCTTAAATATATAATAAGGGAAGTTCGTTTCATTTCTCGAAGTAAAAACTTTAAAAAAGTATGTTCAATAAACATTTTTTTGCAACTGGAGTTAAATTTTCTGATAAAAAATATAATTACCATTTTTTTTTTCTAAAAGGTTATGAAATATATTCAATTTTGCTATAACTAAAACGTTCGTTTCTCAGAATTGTTTTATCGACATGTAAAAGTAGGGCTTATTTCGAGGGCAGGTTTCTGCCAAAAGAGATTTACTGAAAAGAGCAACTGAGACTCCACTATAGTATATGAAGCACACTGATAAGAAAAGACACTCACTTTTAGAGAAATATATTTCCTAGAAGCCGCAAATAGAATTGAGATAGTTCAAAGTAGACCCTATTTATATAAATAAGAGAGTTAGTAATATATCATCTTATATTGAGGTGGAAATATATTTCAACATCAATTATTTAAATTTAATTATAGAAAAATGGATTTTTTAATAAAGAATTTAATAAGAAGATAGTGCTTATCATTGTTTTATGTGTAAGTAATAAATTATTTCACTCAAAATCTCAAAATATTTCTTCAGTTTTGTGAGATTTGAAATAAATAATTTTGATTAACTCTCAAATTGTACTTTTCTCGTTCAAGCACGTCCAGTTTGTTATTAATTTTTCAATTTGTTTCGTGCTGTTTACCAAATACAAATATATGAAAATAAATATAAGCAAATTACAAAGTTACTTATTTGTTTGACAAAAGAAAAATGGTGTGGAATTATACAAAGGAGTCCAAACAAATTTCCCATAACAGACAAATTTAACAATCGTAAGGTAACAATTTAACTGTAAAATTGAAAGGAAATAAATGGATGTTGAATATCACAATCTTTGTACGTACGGTAGTCATTTTATATGACTATACTGCAAGGATCACAACTGCAAGGATCGTTAATGAAGGTTGGAATAACTGGCAGAGAAGGAAAATATCCAATGATGTTCCATTTTATTCTATATACATAATATTTGAATTTGTAGCAAAAGCTGTCAACATAAGAAGGTTCAATATAATTCTAAAAGTAAATTGTGAAATATTTTTCCCATTTCCACCCAAATAAAAATTACATGAATTTAGTAAAAAAAAAGTATCCTAAGTCCATGACATGTATTAAGTATTCCTTGGACTTTATACTGCTTATTTCAATGAATTGTGGCTTAAGTAATCTTTTTGAATCAAAATATAATATTAGAATCGAAAAAAAAAACATCCATTTGAAGTGTTTCAAGGACGGAAAGGATTCGAGTTCTTTCGAATTCACTTAGAAGCAACGAAGCAAAAGGAATAGAAGGATGTATGTCAAATTTCGTAATTTTGGGATTAATAGTAGAGGTTCTCTGTTCAATAACCGAATATGATTGCAATTGAACTCAAGTTTATGTGAAAAAATACACGTTTCCATAAGATCCACTATTTGAAAACCGTTTCTTTTGATCGGAAAGTGGATCAATGTGCATCACTGGATTCATTCATATATAAACAAAACAAAAGAAAACCGAAGAATTAGGAAGTTAAAATGAAAAAAAGTTCTTCATTTTGAAAGGTAATGATGCTGTAGTTAAAGATATTTTAAGAGTTCAACAGGAAGAACTAGTAAAAGCAATAAACAGTTGTACTCAATAATGTTTTCTACTCTCAACACATTCACTTAAATAACTTTTTCAAGAAAAATTCACTGCAGCAAAAAAAGTGGTACAACTAAAATATAAAAATCAGATTCTTAGATATAATATTTTCACATTGTTAGTAAGCTAAATATACATTCAAATCCTCAATTCATATAATTTGAAAAAACAGTTTGAGTATTACAGTTTCTAGTTGAAAGAAAGTCTTATTAAAATGTATATTTGTGTAGTAGTTCACAACTTGTGATGATTACCACCAATACAAATAACTATTGGAGCCAAAGATGAATATCTACTTCAGTCCCAGTTATTGCTAAGGTCGTTAACCATCAAATATCGACATATTTTGAGTCTCTCTACATCATCAGTGACCATCAATACGACTTTCATAAACATAGATCAACCGGGGATCTCCTAGCCTATGTCACTAGCGTCTAGACTCAAGCTATAGAGAAAGTTGAGGAATCCATAGGCTTTTGGCAGGTTTTGGCATCCGAACCTTCTAGATATATTAGGTATGGTTTGTCTTCTCACTTATCGACAAGCTTAGTAGCTTTCTCATAGTCTGATACATCCAGATAGCTATCGGTGGACAACTAAAAAAGGTTTGAGGTCAACGCTGCAGTTTTTCAGGGATGTATCCTGTCCATTTTCCTGTATTCTCTTTTTCCTGTACATTAACGAAGTAAGCGACAAAACTGCAAACCTAATCTACAGCTTCGCCGACAATAACACACTGGTGTAGTCGTTCAAATCAGCCAACAGAAATAGATCTGACCGAGTTGAATGCAGTCAATACTTTGCTGCCGTTTTTTCAAAGAAGGTTTGCAATGCAGCTCAAGATTTGGTCCTATTTGAACATATAATATCACAATCACCTTAAAGCCGCTTGTTGGGTGAATTAGTTGAGGCACGTCAACAATAACTTCTTCAGCCTCTTTTATACCAAACGGCTATACATCCAGTAATTTTCTGAAAAATTCAGATTCTTCCATCTTTGGACTATTGCTGAGCGATTCAGAGTTGACCGGAAAGTTGGACAGCTTAGAGCATAGAACAAATAAGTTGGATTTTCTGGAACCGTTGGCGATATAGGTTTACCTTCAGTCTCTGAAGACGATAACTTGTTTATAGAAACGCGTGTCAGGCAGAGTTACTATGAGTGTTGGTGTAGTAGTGGTGTAAACAGTGCGTTCAGCATAGAACAAAGGTTGCTGACCTGACTGTTTTAACGATACTACCGAGCTGTTTAGCCTAAAGCAGTATTTGCAAAACCTATTCGACAGGCAGACGGGGCTCATGAACACCGAGTTCGCCTGCAGACACCCAGAACTTCAATTTATCGGGATTTATTTTTTTGGAGAAGTACAAGCTTGAGGAATCAGCTACCAAGGCATTTTTTTCTTTTTAACTCGTATGTTTATCCTTAGTTTATCCTTGCTTAGTGCTCAAAAAAATTATAAACTGAAGTATAAAAATACTATTACGCGTCAGGTTTTGTCAACGTTGTCATATCGTCAAAATTGTCAATGGTTTTATAAATATCTCATAAGTTTTTAATAACGTGCAGATACGCGTTTTTTTTCAAAGATGTGAAATTTTTCATCAAAATCAATGTCATATTCGATTTGAATTCAATGATGACATAGTTTGATACAATAAATTGGTAATTTCTTCACGCATTGAAATGTTGAACTTTTGCAACTGTAATTTTAGATATAAAAAATTACTATAAAAAGTCGCTATTTCCCGATATATTTTATATACAACACATAGGAATTAAGTTGGGAATCAAATCAACTATAGTCGTATATAGTTGGAATTTATACGATGTTTGCAAAATGACTTATAAAAGTACGGGATATAAAAATGTATAAAACATAAATCAGGTTGGGACAAGTTGTTTTGATAACCTCTGTTTTATAGCTTGAAGCTGTTTGAAGTTTTTATTTACCAATAAACCGTTGAAAGAAAGAGCTGGTCGGGTGAGATACGATTACGATATGCACCCTCCGAATTTTAGTTGAACACTCAAAGGTGCTTTGAGAAATTTTAAAAGATATTCACTACAAGTATTAGTTGATTCTATGACAATATTATTTCGTCAAAAAGTCTGTCTTATGAATATTCCTAGAAAAGCTACAAAATTTTCTAGTTTAATTAATGGATAAAAATATAAATTTTGTGCTGAAATTATCAGAACACTGGATTGATAGAGTCATCTTATTGAAAAATATTATTACCTCATGATTATATGATAAATAAAGCAATTGTTCATCAAAAAGTACTCACTTTTAGAACAATCTATTCCTTGGAACCCATCGATGCAGTCACATTTCCCTAAATAGCATGATCCTCGTCCTGAACAATCATTAGGACATGTTGCACTAACACCTTCGGCTTCCGATATTATTAAAGACACGACGTGCGGCTGGAGCTCGTCATTGTACACCTGCAAACAGATAAATTTGCATGAAATTATTCTAAAATAATGAGTCCAATTTGACTGGAAAAGTAGAAATAACAAATAGTCTGATCAAATGTGAATTTATCTTTTCCCAATTTTATACTTCTTATTTCAATTAAAGTCTGTTCGTTTACGGAATCTTTTAAAAGCTTACAACTTGTTTCTGTGGGTCTGCTATATAGCAAACTGAATTATTTGAGTGAAAGCATTAAGTGAAGATCATGAAATACTCCGAATCTTGTCCCATCCAAGTTTGTTAATGAAGATAACATCAAAAAAATTGCGAAATAGTGCTCTAAACTTGTCATATCGACTTCCGAGAGATAGTAAAAGCTCTCAAGATCTCTTATGGATTGACTCAACGTACATTGGTTAATGTTTTTGGTATGAGTAGAGTCGTACCAAAAACCTGAATCTTTTGCGCACAAGCAGCTCAACGCTCTACATTCATGAAATGAGAGATGGGTTTGTGAATATCGAAAATCGAAACATCCACTTCAAAGTCGGTCGAAAAACAAAGTTAATCGTTTTCTTGGATCACCGTGGAGTGGAGCTCACTATGAATTCGTTGCAGAGAGTTAAACGGCGTACTACTTAACCTTTGTAAGGCGTCTACTAGAAGCAATTTGCCGTAAAACAGACGATTTAGGGAGAGAAGATTGTCCATCAGTATAATGCGCCATCACATTATAGCATAATTTTGAAAGGTTTTCTGGTCAAACGCGAAATAAAAATCTTCAATCAACCACCGTATTCGAGAGATTTGTCTCTCTGTAACTTTTATCTCTCTATAGAATTCAAAAATTTTTTAAGAACGTTCCAAAATTCTAGTAGTATTTTGAGCATTATATTGAACGTTCTCATACTTGTATTTACCAAATAAAGCCTTATTTGTAAGGCAACAATAAATATTTGTATGAAATTACGGAGAAACGTTTTTTTGTTCAGTCTATTCCATTTTACGTATTGAAAATCAAAGATGGTTCTTCCAAAATCAGTTTATTCTAATATTTTCAAGTACAATACTAATTTATTCAAATTTTTGGCTACATTAGAGTGAAATTATGATGAATATGGAGTCTGATATTTCTACTGACGACCATGATAGATTTTCTTTTATGTAACAGAATTCCATTACGATTAATCACCTGAAAATATCTTGAGAAATCAAAGATTCCTTTCAATGAAATCAAACAGCATTCAGTAATTGAAACCACCTATCTACCGCATATTAGAAAGTAGTTTCTAGAGGGAAGGTTCTAATTTAATAACGAAACCTTTTTCTGTTTATATCTTAGGGAGGTTCTAATTCAATCAAACCACTTCAACTACGTCTACGTTTTCTGCAAACTTTCGATGTATTTACCGTTACGTTACCTCGGAACTTTTTATTGTGAGAAAGGAAACATCGAAAAGCTATATATATATATACACACAAAACAGCCTTATTTTTGCGTGATTTGATCTGAAATAAAATGGGGAATAAACTAAAATCAGACTGTCTGATGGGACTATAATATTTATATATGAATTCTTCCTACACGAATTGGTATTATTTGTAAAAACATTGCAATCTAATCATTTATTTCAGGTAAAATGGTAAAGTTATCATTATTGGTAAATGCTTGAGTCCTGATTGTTTAGGGTTAAGTTATCGGTCTCCTCAATTCTTGCATCTAATGATTTCCTCAGTAATCGAATGAACAAAAGTACAGGCGACAGCTTTCTAATGAGGTTATTTATAAACAATGGTATGCGACACACTAAAATATTCTTCAGATGGCTATTCAAGAAAGCTAGCCGGATAGTCCATTGATTACTTTCCACTGGTATACGACAAAGCATATCAAGAACAATGCCCATCACGATTAATATCCAACAAGTGCTGCCCTATGTTTAAGAAGACATCTTGGAAGGTGCACACATCGAAATCAAGAAAACAGATATATAAAAGCTTCTCCGCTTAACACAAGAAGTAGTTTTCTGAAATCTGAATCTCAACCCTTGACTTTATAGTGCACAATAAATAAATTTATTAGCGCTTATCTCAATCGGAAGCAAATTCTATAATTTTCATAAAAATATAGGTTAAAACAACGCATGGTTGAAAGCTACATATTGTCGGTTTTGCTGTATGAAGCAGAGACGTAGACTCTAAAGGTCGGGACCATTAAATAACAGGAAAAAAAGAGAAAGTTAAAATGCAACTCTTGACGACCAAAAAATGGCCGTATGACATTAAATCTTGGTTATAAGCAGGATTCAGGGATTGACCTGGCATAAAAAGGGTTGGTGATTGTCTACATCAGGGAGACTGGACAAGACACACGAAAGAAGGAGATCGAAAACGAAAGCTTGTAACGCTCTCAATTCCAATGAGGCAAGTAGGAAATGTATTATTAAATATTTTCAAGAAGTTTTTCAAATATCAATAGCCTATTTCTGAATCTATAATAAAACGTGAGCAGTTAAATTTTATTTTGGAAATTAAACCAAAAAAGTGATAAAAATCTACTTTTTTGCTAAAAAGCTTTTGTCTAAATTGTTTGATAATACTTTTTGGGAATTTCTCAAAACTTCTTGGTTATTTTATAAACAAAATATCGGAATAATTATTATCATCAAGTAAAGTTAATATCAATTTAATTTTAACTAGCAAAAAAAATCGAACAAATCGTCGCCCCAAAATTACAGTGTTCTAAGTAACATTATTGTACTCGTAGATTCGAGAAAAAGCAGTTTTAAAATACAACAACCCACAAAACTGTAGATATAAATCAAAAAATGATTATACTCTAAAGTATTTATTACTTTATCAATGTAAAAAATCTATAAGCTAAAAAATAGTTTACGTACGAGTACATTTAGTGTAAATAAGAAAAATTCGAAAACCCTTGTAAAATATTTTCAAAATCAATTTCACTCTTTACTTTTTAAACGTTTATGTTTTTAAACATAAAGAGGGTTCCTATAAGACAATTAATTGAGTAACAACAGATTACTATGTACTTGTTATTTTTTCTTTTTCTTCATTTGTTGTAGCAGTTGAACAAATAATGGTGTCATAATATTGTCTATCAACAGCTGGCATCCATTTTATCATGCTGCGCAAAGAATCTATTTTATTTTTAGCTAGAGATACCTTTGTATTTTTCAATTTTTGTAGTTCCATTGACTCCTCGGGTCTCTGTGTAATTTCTGTCTTTTTACGCAAGGTATGTCGAACATGGGCAACGATCTAATTTTGTTGGATGAAAGAAGTTTTATATTTTAATGGCATGATCTTTGTTAAATTGGAGCATGCAAACTTTCGAATATAGTACTTAGCTATAATTCCAGAGGCGTGCATACTTCTTGTATGCAAGAATGACCGGGGACAGAAAATTAGAAAATTTCATTGTAACTTTTACCACATTTTTATATGTTTGTATGATTTGAGTAACTGCGTAACTGATAAAACTGTTTCCATTCTACGTTACGCAATTATCACTCCAAACCACTAACTTTGTTATATCAAGATGATCAGTGAAGACTTTATTTAGAATTTTATTAAATGAACTTGCAATGTCATTTCCAGCTCTTCCTTGCAAAGTTTTCCGCCATACTGCGCAGTATAATTTTTCTCGCTATTTAAAAATAGGCTGTCATATTATAAACGTTTAGTTTACTTTTATAAAAAAAGTTTATAATATCGGCTTTTGGACACGCGAGGACGTTCTGTAGATCAAAACACAAATAGCTGTTTCTCCTTCTCTATCGTTTTTTCGTTCATTCCTCATGCTCTATTTTTCGGTTATGTGGAATTCATATTCTTTTCTTTCATCTTCAGAAACTGAACCATCTCTTCCTTTAATTTTAATTTAATTTTCCAATTTCTTCCTCACATCAACACACGAAACGTTTTGACATAACCTTAAAGTTGAACTACCTGAGAGAATATTACATAGTTGTTTTTTATTACATACACCAAAACAATTTTGTTAAAACTCTGTCTTAAGATCTTGAAAGTTGTATGTTTAACATACAACTCTGTTAACCCAATCGTAATGTTTTTGTTGTAATTGTGTGTAATTGTAATTTTGTTATTTTAGAGGTTTGTAAACGTGCTATCATCTATGTGAAAGTAGCAGAAGAAAGCCTATGAAACGTAGTTACATAGAACCATGTAATTTTTGGGCGACGTTAATAAAAATCAATTCACTTACCGATAAAAACCATCTTCCAGTATCTAGATAATGCAGCAAACTAACATTAACCATCATCGGTTCAATTTCCGTTTCCCTTTTCGCAATCACGTGATCCAGTTCGTCCCGTTCGATTCCAATGTCCAAAGTAGGATGAGGTAAATCCGTACTGAACTCGTTTCGATAATGATCATCAGGTAATGGTCCTTCAAAATCAATTTTTATACTGTGAGGTATATAAAAAGGACCTCGAGGTTCGGAATCTGCTAGAATTTTTTTGGTACCTTCATAGGAGCTCGAAATTGAGTCCAATACGTCAGACTTGTGAGTCGTCCTGTAGTCGTAGGTGAGTTTCAAATCTGACGACGAGTCTGAAGAATCTGCAACCAAATATTTTTCGTCAAAAGAGTATATCTAATTAATTGATTGTGTAATGGGAGACACCAATAGCCGACTTAATATATGGAAGAGAAAAGGCAGTTCTCGAAGAACCAGCAGTCCATTTACCATGAAATCTACAGCGAAGACAAGACCCGAAACTTTACGTAAAAGGCCGCATTAGTTTCTGCAACAACCTCCAAAAACCGCACCTGACCTATCAGGTTAAAATCCGAGGAGGGTTTGTGGTTAGTATTTATGGGATTGCTGATCTCAACCGCCGAGCTTTGGGTTTCGTGGAAACTGCCAATGAGAGTTCTGAGTATTCACATCTAGGTGGTGGTCTTGATAGGATCTTCAGTCAACCGATCATACCGAGGGTAAGAAAATTGCTACTAGAGGAGCTGATTTTTCACACTCCAGAAGAAATCATGAAACCTGCCACGCTGAGTATTCACATCTTAGTAGGGTTCGTGTTAGGGCATTCAGTTAACCGATTTTACCGATAGTGAAAAAACTGCCATTGGAGTAGCTGAGTATTGGCACTCCAATAGGAGTCACGAAACTGCTATTGAGGGCGATGATTATTCACATCTCAGTGGAGTTCGTATTAGGACATTCAGCCAACCGATTATACTAACGGTATGGAAACTGCTACTCGATGCTCTGAGTATTAACACTCCAGTAGTTGTGTTAGCTCCTTCAGGCAATCGAGTAGGAAAGCATTTCGAAAAGTTGTTACCGGAATTGATAAAAGTGGTAATTTTCTTTCGCTTTGTCTCACCGTATATTTTTATTCTAGTTTACAATGAAGGAAATTATGTTTAGCAATTGTGAAGATTTCTTACACGACTCCATGCCTCAGAAGCTTCGTAAGTTACACTAGCAGGAAATACCCAGATTACCAATCCAGGAGGACAAGTTAAATCTGTTCAACTAGCTTTAGCGTTTCCGTTATCACTATTCTGACTCCTGGACTATTTTCTTTTCTCCACTGACGCTGCTCGGAGTAAGTGGAGCACACCACGTTAAAAAAATGGCACCCGGGGCAATCTGATACCTGAGCTCTGGCGTCTAACCGTCACGTAGCGACGGAAGAGCGTTACAATCAGTAGGAAAATATTGAAACACAAATTTTTGGTCTTCATCCCCCACGGTTCGTTTTCTATGACCTAATTTAGAGCAAGATATGTTTACATGATGGTAAATTTGCAAAACAGGATATAAATTCGTAGATTATCGTCTTTCGGAAATATTATCCTTGTCACTTCTTTGGCTACATATCATTTATCATCTCTTGACAGCACCCTGATTTGAACAAGTTTACTATTTCAAAATTTATTGTGAATTTCGACTATAATTAGTCGGAAATTGCGAGACAATGTTGCTTTGTTAGCTACACAAGGGTATAATAATCGAGGCAGGATCAAGGTACATTTTCGACAGGGAAAGACGAAGAAAGATCATCTTCCTGTTCTCTCGACAGTCAGCGTTTTTCTCTCCCTACTGTTATTGGAGTAACAGAGTTTTAATCCTAATGAAAAAGGAAATGATTGTATCATTCCCAGTGGATTCGGTTAGAATTTGAAAGCAAATTGTATTTTTTTTTCTTAACAATATCGCTTTAAATTTCCTTCAAAGCATTAGTATCGATAATTCACCCGATTTTATAATGTCTTTTAATCCGTATTAGATGGTAAGTTCGTTTTAATTTGCCATATCAGATCTATAATGATATAAATTTGATGAAATTTCATAAAATTTATTTCTATTTCGTATTAAATAGCAAATTAATTGATTATCCACTTTTATTATTGTTAAATTACTGTACGCTCATTTAAGCAATTGGATATTCCGGAATATATAGAGGGTGTCTCACAAATAAATTTGGTTTTTAATGTTCACTTTGTTTATCAAGAAGACCTCAATGTTCGAAGTATTTTATATCTCCAACTTAACGTTCAGACTTTGGTCAAACCAACTGTCACCCATCAAACCACCATGACTTTTCGTTGAGGTCAACTCTTAGATTATTCAGAGACTATATAAGATGTAAATGGTTAGGTTAGGTTAGGTTAGGTGTGAAACAGATATTCATCTAGACAATAAAGACACTCTAGTGAATCTAAAATAAGCTGGAATCATTAATGAATTCAAAACAGTAAAATTCAGCAATACTAGAACTTGAATTTCCTGATCTACTTTCTTCATTAATTGAAAATATTAAATGAGACGATGTTTTTACCTACACGGAAGTGTATATTATCAAAGAAAAACTTGGATGGTCATATCTATCACTTGATAGTCCTAATCTAGATCTTTTTCGAGCACACATCTCAGTCTTTCAATGTTTCGAACAGTAACTGTGTAAATATACTTTCCTTCTTCCTTTTCTAGTTTCGGGGTTCATTCAAATATACAGAGTGGATTTAAAGGAAATCAAGTACCAGTGTATTGAATAACTTTTTTTCTTGTCGCTTTCCAAGTAACTATATTTAAGAATAAAGGGTTAACTCCAAATATTTCAACACAATCGACCAAGAAACCTTCAGTATTTCCATTAAATAACACATTTTATGCCTGATTGATTTCTCATTGCATTTAAAAATTGTATCAAAGTAGTTTCGAGAAACAGATCGAATTCCG
The DNA here is from genome assembly GCF_026250575.1 of Diorhabda carinulata. NCBI lineage: Eukaryota > Metazoa > Arthropoda > Insecta > Coleoptera > Chrysomelidae > Diorhabda > Diorhabda carinulata. The sequence continues at coordinate 5,874,750 of NC_079464.1, read as the reverse complement.
AAAGCTAGCTATCAGCAATTAACCAAACAATAGTCGTTTCAAAAGACGCATCAAAATTCTAGCACTGCAGAAATTTAATTCCTTTAATAGCTGAGGAAGGTCGTAAAATGCCATGTTCGTAAAATCTACGCCATCCATCAATTTACAGAAAAGCCATCACTTGGTATGACTTTGTAAAGTTTGGAAAAGGCCACAGGGTGAAGGGTCGCGTCGCCTATTCAAAGAAAGAAAGAAGTACAACAGGACCGGATTGAGATAAATATAATAAATACTTTGTTCCACATCACTTACTTGAAAAATACTGTTTTGGGACTAGATATGTTGCTTTTGTCTCACGCATTTGTCGAAGGTTTCGAGGTATTATTGTTTGATTGTTAGATCAAAGATAATAAAGATAAGGAAAAGTTGAGAATCTATTAATTAATTCCTAATATATATATATATATATATATATATATATATATATATATATATATATATATATATATATATATATATATATATATATATATATATATATATCTATTCTGAGCTCTTCTTCAGACTATCAGCTGCAGCTCTAATACCATCTTGTTTTATGTCTAATGATTCATGTGTTTTTTTCGACATCATCTTTCTACCCATTTTCATGTTGTTTAGTTCATATCAGGACATTCTAAGTTCCTAGTTCTTATCGTTTTCATTTTAGTCTTACTCATCATATTCATCATATCATCAAGACAGGCATCAAATCACATTCTCCAGTCGCAAAAACCTATAGTGACTACCAAATATTGGAAATTGGAACAAGTATTCCAAGTAGCGACAGATATATACCAATTGAACAATACCAATTCGACGAAATTGGTCACGGAAATAGCCCACGGTTGGAGAGAAGAAGAAGATGTTCAAATTTTGCTGTTGATATTTTGGCTGCTGTCATTTCCCTTGCATTTTCCTGAATGTTTTCTATCCTCTTATATTGCTTTGTGCTCTCATAATATCATCATCATTCAAATTTGATTGTTGATACTTCGGCTGCCATTTCTTTTGCCTTGTCGAGAATGTTTTGTATTCTCTCATTTTGCTTTGTGTTCTCATCTATCATATCACGGAGATAGCCTAACCTAAAGGTACTACAAGAAAAGAAAATGTTCAAATTTGGTAAATGATAAAAAAACATGTAGATACAAATATTGGAGTGTCACTTCAGTATAGTAAAGTATCTAAACTGAAGTGACGAACTAGAGCTAAAATATGCTGTAGAGAAAACATGAAAAGAAAGTATAATATTTGGTGAAGTATGAATAAACTGAATCAGTCTGATTGCGAGTCCTAAATGCGTCTCTGCTATGATACGAAAGAGAGAGAATTCACGCACACTCACATACACATAGGCATACAGACACTCACTCACACACACACATAGACAAACACACACACACACACATACTGACACAAAGCTGTTTGTAAAGGAAAACTTTCCTGTACTACTGCAGGCTATTTGTAACATTTCCCAGTCTAAAATTTGATTCGATTGTTGTTCTTGTCGAAGTTTCATGTGGAAACTAATTCTTCCTAACTCAGTAATTTAATATCACATTGTTTGGAAGAATGTTTACCCTATTTGATATTACTGCTCATACTGAATTTAAATGATACCTTTTGCTCAAATGTATCACAAGAAGTTATAACGAGAAACGTATCCATTTCCGATGTTTCTTTGAATTCAAATGAGGCTGTTATGTTATAATGGAATAATAGAAAAAATAGACAAGTTATTCAAAGAAGTAGATCTTAAATAGAGATCATTCAATCAACATTTTGATTGTTAGTTTTGACCATTCTCCTCAATGGAATATAATTATAGATACATCGAAAGATTATAAAAACTGCAACTGAATGCCAAGCTTCATGTCAGCTACCTTAGACACTGAAAAAATTCATCGTGAGTGAGTGAAGAGCCTAGAAAATCAGTCTGAATCTAGCAGTCCACGTCCCAAGGTACATAAGTAACCAGCAGATCTACGGAGCATTGGATAAGAATAAAGTTCGAAATATTTTGCCGGAAGAATATTAGAAGTGCTAAGGATGCAATCCAACATTAAGTTGAGAAAGCTGACGTGAGCCTGGAAATACTATGCTAAGTATACTAGGCATAGAAAACAGCTGCAAAGTTACAAATAGTGAAGATGCACTGCTGAAAGTGATCACAAGAAGTTATATGTTCAGAAAATCTGTCCAAGGCAAGAAATGAACGTCCCGTGTTATATATAGCACTTTCATCAGATCCACCGACAGCTAGACAATAATGAAGGACTTTGGTATTATAGAATACATCAATAGAAGACGATAGGAGGAGCTAATAAGTTTCCCCAGCATTCATCAGAGTGAGATGAAGGAATAGAATATGGAAGAATACACCAGGTATTAAATACAAAAGAAATATCTCCACCACAACATCATTCATCTATTAAAGGGCATTAAAACTTTTGAAAATGAGTAGGATCTCGAGTAACAACGTATACCCAATAAGAAGATGGCACAATCTTCAAGATATGAAGAAAATCACCTATGAACTCATAGGATAAAGAAGAGCGTGCAACAAAGACGACATATAACTACATCTGATAAGATGAGGAAGGTAAGGTGGGAATTTCTTCCCGAAATGTATCGTTCTTTAATTGGAGCATTCTTGGAGAGTTCGGTTTGCCCTATCGTTTGTTTTTTGAGTTGATATTCGGTTACAACTACTTTCGTGTATCGGCAAGACTTTGTGTTTTGCTTGGCAATATTTTTCAATACTGACTAAAAGATCTCCTCCTCTTATGGTATCTGTGTACCCTGTGAAAATAATGCTATATCATATTTCTTCTTCTTTTTCTTCTTTCAGTACCTCTGCCGAAAAAGATTCTCGTTGCTATCCAGGCGTTATCTGATGACATCATTACTTCCACCATATTTCCTGCCGTAACTTTTCCTATATTTGTTGATTCCCAGATACGAAGAACTATACAGGATGTATCTGAACTTTCGTTAGCTTCCTTAAATCTAACTTTGATGTTTGAAACCATGAAGTTAGTTCCTGAAGCATCCGTCTACAAAGAACTTATGTGTGAGCTACTTCTTCATTCTATCCGCGAATTAAAATTGTCTTTATGTCCTTGGTTGAGGTTCCATATCATGTGTCAATAAATGGTATGATTTTTCTCTGTTCGCTTCTTCTTTGGTGTGAACTTTTATCACACACATCCAGTTATATGGATATTGAAGATCGTGGAAATTATTGCGACAACATGTTTTCTATGTTACGAAAATGTTATACAAATGGAAATTATTTCCACTACATTTAATGTTCCATGAATGAATTTATGAAGTTTTTTTTAGAGCAATTTCTCTCAATTAGAGGGAACTTTCGCTTTATTTAGGCATTTACTCACGCGATAAAAAAGCTGATTGAATGCAGGTCGTCATACCAATGATGCGAGCACTCAGTTCCAATGATGGAATTATGGAGGAACTGGAAATGGAGTGATCTAATGGAAGTCGAAGAAATAATTTCGGTAGATATGGGAAAATGTGTTCAATCTAATTTGTCACCGTAAGAGGGATGATAAGAAAAAAATGATACAACTAAGAACAACAAAAATAAGTTTCAAAAATTTGAAATATTATCTGAAAATTCAGATTAGGATGAGGAAGAAGTTGTAGGAAATGATTATATTATATAATCATACAAAGAACATTATTATTTGATCATATTATGGCCAATGAACGTTCTTCTGAAAACTGAAACTTCTCAATATATGAATAAGTACAGCTGAAGTTTAGTCGTTAACTTCAATTTTCAAGATTTTTTATGCCGTTCGATTTATGGTTCAATTTGAATATTTGTTGCAAAGCTACAAAAGAATTTTCTAATGAAACAATTATCCAACTCACCTCCGTTTATGTCTCTTTTCCTCCGCAATCTATGGTCAATCCTTCCTCCTTTGACGAATTCCACGAAATCGTATTGCGTTACACTGGGAGCGACGTTCCTTCTGCCGTAAACTGCGAAATTCGCACCCCACGGTAACGTGAAATTAAAATTTATAAAAGCGGGTTGTTTATTTCGAAATTCGCTGTTCCAAAATTGGTAGGGTGGAATCGTTGCTGTATGTACGGTGTCCAATTCGGTTTGTTCGAGTAACGGCAACGGAGGCCACTGCGTTTGTGGCTGCTGCTGTTGCTGCTGCTGTGAAGGCTGTTGATGTTGGATGGAACTGTGAGCTGTTGTAGCGCTCGCCGAATGCTCGGCCGTACTCGTTGGTAACGACTCTGAAAAGAAAAAAATATATTGATTCATCACATACACTTATTCTTTAGCAGCTAACGTTTTTAATTTTGATCATTTTGTATAGTATTCAATAGAAATTATCCATCGAGTCGCCATATTCCATTAGAAATTTGGTTATAGAACTAAATTCTGGAAGATATATCTAAAAACTGTTAGAACTAATCTCTTATTGACTATTATCTCCTCTACATTATTATATCGTCATCGAACTATAAAAATCTCGTCAAAGCAGGAGGCTATTTCTACAAAAGACATATAACGTTGAATTATTTGAAAACTGACAAACAATATCTCATCAAACTCATCTCTGAAGAAGTTTAACAGCTTCAGTAAAACCAAGAAACCACTGTGATAAAGTATCAACTCTCAGGTCACACCACAACCAATCTCGAATGCCTTCAAGCTTCTATTCGTTTCATGCGGGGTAAATATCATTTGTTGTTATTTAGGATAAACATCTCGACCTTTTTTGATGATTATATGGCAATTAATCCATTCGTCTGTAACTCATATTCTATTTCGGATTGAATGGTTCGCTATTATTTATATAGAATCTTTTCTTAGATTAACTAACTGTACTGTTTTAACACACACTAAAGAAACCTCTTCAACATAAAGGAAAGAGAAGTAAGCGAAGCTGTAATTCCTCCAGCGCTCGCACTCCAATTTTCCACATTATTATGCAATTCATGTTTCTTTTTACGCGGCAAATTTCAACAACGCTCTAATGGTTAATTCCATTACGTACAGTGTATGAAAGGACGTTTTCCATAGCTTCTTTTCAGCAAGGATAGAAGTATCTCGTTCCTATGAATTCAACTAGTTTACTTTGCCTAATTTGCTTAAACTAATTTTTTTATATTGAACAAAGTATGAAGAGAAGAGACGCAAGTTTTGGGTTCATCAATCGTATAAACATTTAGTGAAGTTCCTCGAATTGTTCAATGTGATATGCAATCAATTGGATTTATACATTAACGTCGTTATAGCTTGGAAAAATTATAGTAATTACGAGGGTTGTTACTCAAGTTTTGAGATAGAAAATAATTGGATATGGCGTGTTTGTTTTTCAAAATATTCTCCATTGAGATCATCACTAAGATCATTACATTTTCAGATGTAGAAAAACGTTGACCTCCCAATTTATTTTTCATATGCGTGAATAAGAAAAAATCATTGGGTGTTGCATGGCGGTTGAACCCTCAATTCGATATTTTGACTATTCGAAAACGTTTTTGTTTGAGCTGAGGTGTGAGAGCTTGCATTGTGGTGGTGGAGAAAGATTCGTCTTCTGAGATTGGTTTCCTTGATTTTTTCTAGCAAATAAATACTACTGTTCCATTTAGAATTGAACGTTTTACGTTGTTCTAATAATGGAGAAAAATACAGTTAGTCCAAAAAAGAACAGGCCAGCATTTGCTTCGAAGTGCTTCGTGCATGAACATCTTTTGTTGGATTTGACTTAAAACGATGGTTGCTTATTTTGTTTTGAGTCAATATGCATAGTCACCATTTTATAGACGCATTTTGAAGCACCATCGAGTGGAATTAATACCCAAGTATACCTCAATCTCATGGTAGGCCACATGAAGATCTTGTAATATCAGTTTATGTACAGCATCGACGTTTTATGGCACAATAGCCAATTTTGATGACTTACAGGAAATTTATACTGTAGCAAACGATGTAATTCGGTAAACCAGCCAAAAGTTAAAACGAATTGATCGACACTATATTGTTGGTTTAATCCACATCGACAGTCATAAAAATAATGTTCTCGATTTGATTCCATTTTGTGAAGACGAATATATAAAATCTTTTGAAGACGTTCATCATTACAAATGTCAAACTTTATGACGACAATGTCAGTTTTGATATATTCACATCAGTGTTGCTATATTTTATATATTTAAGTAGCAACTCTCGTAGACTTTGAAGCTACAAAAATTTTCAGTCTCCTGTACGTGAAATATTTTACAGAAATTAATTAATTAAATGAATTATAAAAGTAAATAATAACAGGTATTTGGATATTAAGCGTGAATTAACATTCATTTCTTAATCAGTTCCCGAACTATTAGTATTATTCATCTCCTTTTTACTGGTAATTTAGAGATGAGAATTTGAACTTCGGGAAGAAAAGCACTACGAGTTTTATGGAGATGAGAGGGTAATTATTGTATGTCATTGTCAGTAGTTAACGAGTTAACGGCAAACTCTTTACATTAACGAACTTTCCGTGATTTAAATAGGTAAAAGTTCCTGTTCAAACTGTGAAATTGAGAAAATTAAAGTAGTTGATGTTCTATTATGTTTTCAAAATTGGATGTTTTGTTAATTGCTTCTTAGACGTGCGCTAGTTTACGAAGAAACCTTGTCACAGTATCGTTTTTGCTATAACAAATCAGGTACTTTAATTAGTACATACGTCGTTTGAGAAAAACTAGCGATGCGAATTTAATATTGAAATATGAAAAGTAATTTTCCTAGTTTTCGATATTATGAATCTTTATTAGTCCTTAATGTTGCTTTAAATGATACTTATTAACTATTTTTTTCATTAGAATCCATATTTTCTGAATGAATTTTTCGTCTTCGGACACTTTTCGTCGGCAAACTCTTCTAGTCAGATGTACTTACTATGACACAGCACTTAACTGTTATTTTCTATTGTTGAATTAAGTCTTTACGAAATATTAGTATTGATAATAATAAAAACTTGATAATAATAGCGAAATGGATAGAAGCGAAACTTCTGTGAAGCTGAGAAGATTGATACTTACGTTAAAAAAGAAAAAATGTAAGAACTGGCGTAAGAGACATAGTTTTCCTTTTCGTCGTAAAAAGAAAACCTGAAAGGTTTCCTTATTATGTAATCTGATCATAATAACGATAAATGAATAATTTTATCCAATCCTAAATTATTATGAATGTCTGGAAACTAACTCAGTAGAAGCTTCTTCTTTTATCATAACTACAATTATTCTAGTTATCACTAGCATATAAAATTCCGCACTTTGCTATTCTGAACTAAGCACTTAATCAACTAACTCAAAAAGGCTTCATTCTCTTTATTATTCTCTCTAGGTTGGTATTATCGAGGAGCTCAACGGTTTCGATGTTTACATGTTTGCAAATTTAGTTGATACCTGCCTTACTGTGTCTATTTCCAGGTCCCGATTAGGATCGTTATTTTATTTCGTTATTTTATCGTTTATTTTGAACGGGTGTTGCCTTGTCTGACACATCACAAAAGCTGAATCTCTTAGGTCCATACCTGTTTCAGGATTTCTAATTATACAATTAGTTTATTAAAAATTGAGTGGATTCCAGCAACCTAGACGCCACGTTATTTGGTATTTGTTTTGATGTCCGAACATGACAGTACCTCTGAAGTTTCAGAAAACGGGGAAGAGGACACTGTTTGTGAAAACAGGGCAACCGAACAATTTAGAGAACGAAAATAGTGAAAATGCGGAATTCCTAGAATAAACGCGAAAGCAAAAAATTATTGCCTACTTCAACTGCAATGAAGGTGGAGTTGATACAGTGAACTAGAAACGTGCCAAAAACATAATATTGTAGTGGAAATTATGATTCTTCTAGGTAAAACACGTGATCTTGGCAAAAAAGCGTCCAGCTTTCCGTTGAAATTTATTTGAAAATTTTGTTTGAAGAACTACTGTATCAAACCACAAATTTACTCAAATAAGCATTGGGTATGAAAAGATTCGAATGATATAAGAAAATGTCATTTGTTGGAACCAAAAACGTTTTAAGCGCTATTGATTTGATGATGACAATAAATAAACTCTTTTTGCGATAGATGGTGATATATTTCGAATCATACTAAGCCAAAAATTGTGTTTCCTCTTTCTATCAACTTTGAGGGTTGACAATCCCGATGCTACAAGTACTCGCAAGCAAGAAGATCCAGCTGCTGGTATTTCATCAATTTTTAATGAATTTACTGTAATTAGTACCAAAAGACTCCACATGAGGTGCCAAGTGTCACTATTACAATGAGTTACTCCCGACTTTGCGCACATAATTGAGGCCGTATGTTATGTCCTTTCTTCGAGTGAGGTTACAAAAATCGAAGCTGTTTTTAGGTTATGGTACAACCCTTATGAATTTTATCGTCAAATATGAAAGCCGTGAGATACGAGGAGAAAAAACCCTTTTCCTTTCAAGTTCGTTCCTCCTATGAGAGTAACGATTCTCAAAAAGTGGTCACAAGGAAAAGAGGAAGAAAAAATGACATTGAAGTGGTTTTGATCCCACCCTATACAAAGATGGACGTAAGAGAGGCAGGGAAGAGGCTTGAAAATAAAACAGAAAATAACCAATTAAATAGAAATGTCCTCATCTTTGAAGTAGTCTATACCTTTAAGTATTTAGTTGCTTACTAAGCAACAAAAATGACAGAAAAAATGAGACAAAATGAAGAATTCTCGCGAAAAATAAAGCATATAAGTCAAAATTATAATGCACATCAACTATAAGACTAATGAATATAGATGAAGAACAACTGAGGATATGTGAGAAAAGAAAAAGTAGAAAAAATCATACTTATGATGAGTATAGAAAATTTATGTACTATGAAATGACGAATATAGTAGAAAATACAGTTACAGCAGAAAAAATATAATGGTAGAGACATATTCAAAGAGTGAAAAACGTCAGGATCCAAGGAATATTACAGAATGGAGACTCAATAAGAAAATATTGCTTGGAAGACCAAAAAATAGATGGGGAGATCAAATTGGGCAAGATATGCAAAATCTGGGAGTACGTGAGTGGAGCAAACAGAAGCAGGTCTGAAAGAAATGGGAAACAATAGTCGCTGCTTCAAAAATATATGATAAAATGTATACCGAACTAACTTATCCAGAAAACATTTCATTCATAATCGTTTTTGTTTTGGTTTTCCTGTAAAATGAGCATCCATGAGTTTATAGCACTATTGAAATGGGGGTGCGAATTGCGAGTACCTAGAAAATCCTCTGCGTATATAGGTCAAGCAAGGATATTTCTTTTAGCAGAATCGGTTTATGATAATACACAATTTATTCTAAATATAATACACTGTAAACTTTTTATTCTCGTATTTCCGTTTGAAACAAACTTATAACGTATTTTATTTTCGAACCTTTCTGGAATTCTAACGTTTAGTTTAGGAATATCTAATGAAATTGTAAATTGTACGTTTGTTCCATTTAACTTTGACATTCGGGATGTGGCGTTCGGTTTATACAGGCGTTGAATAAAGTGCTTAATGTATTCAACCCTTTGTCCGATGTTTTTTTCTGGCTTTTGTAATTAAACTTAAATATTATTCGTTTCACGCTCTAAAAACATGTTTGTAGCGAGTAATCACCTACAAAAGGATATTTTCACATTTCATTCTGTTACGATAAGGAGGTATTGTATTATTAAAATAAAAATTGTGGTCGACGGAATTGAAATATCTGCTTTCATCGTGAGGTTATTATATAATTTTCTATCCACATGAAACTGCAATTGCTTTTAGAAATTCAAAGGCACTTTTCAATTACTTTATTGTTTTTCAATTACGTCTTCATTCGAATTTCAGATTATTATCACTTATTTACAAGGGATATTATTTTTTTTCTTGAAATTACCTCTACAGGTATAAACTAAATTGATGTGGGAGATTTGAATAACTAAATTCTACAAGGTTATCCTTCTTACTACATGGTTGTTGTCTAGGAGCTGGGTAGCCTCAACATTTATATGTTGTTAAAGTCTTCCATAACTGCAAATATTCGATAATATGTGGTCTATTCAACCAAGAAGCGTTGACTACGTTCCTTAATCTTTGAATTTTGCTTCTTTGAATTTTTTTTTTTATTATAAGTTACTTTGTCTGGCTAATCCTCAAAGCTGAATACCATATGCTCACATCGGTACCAATATTTACTAATATAACATTATTAGAATGTCTTCCAAGCAGCTCAAACATTTTCTAAAACTTGTTAAGCGTTTCTCGTTTCTTTGTGACATGAACTTTCCAGCTTAGTCTCGCATTTAAAGTAGAGCAGAAATATTTTGCATAGAGTTTGCATACAGAAGTTGAGTATTATTTTAATTGGTATATACCGATTACTTTTGTTAGTATAATCAACACCTTCAGCTTTATTTTCATTGAATTCAATACTCCGACGATTGGTCCAAATATTTCTTCGATTTTATCTCTAACTCACGAATATTACTAGTGTATAATAGATACAAGGTCATAATACAGTTTCTTAGGTACTGCTGCCTTAATTTCTTTGATGTTTTAGTATACTGCTTCGTTACTTGTACGAGTCTAATAGTTTCAAACTTTGTCAAAAGCTTCCACTACGTCGAGAAAGACAGTAGACCTAACCTAACCCTTACATTCTTTCCTCCTAGGAATACCACAATGATATTAGTTATTCTATGAGTATGATCTATACTTTAATAGTTTTCTCTAAATTCAAATTGATGTGATGGAAATGGATTTTTTTTGTTCTATGATGGTTTTCAATATTTTTGATAATATTTTTTCATATAATTTCAAGGTAACAGGAAGTACGTCTGATGAATAATAGACTTACTTACTTAGACTAAACTTACCTTCGGTTGATGGTAAAGTCGATGAGCCCATAATTATTTGATCGTTCGTAACATCTTTGACATCCTGAACCAAAATGCAATTCGAAGAGTCTATGTTTGTTTTCATAGTGCTCACTGCTGTAACAAAACATAAGGCTCTAGAAAACGAGGTTCATGATAAAATTTCAATATATTCATAACCTCAAATTTAGATTCAAACAATTCAATGATATATACAATATTATTAACAATTTTTAGTAGTATATATCTAACCCAGGGATGGCCAAAAACTTTTAAATACGAGTCAAAATGTCTCCCAGGCCGCGTAAGATGTGCACACGCAAATGTTTTGGGTGAAGTTTTTGTCCCTTTCCAAGATATTTTTCTGACAAAAATACTATAAGAGAAATTTGACAGTTAATAAGAGATAATATTAATAATAAATTGTCCACTCTTTCAATTTATTATTAATTATAATTAATTGAATATTGAATGACAATTCAATATATTTGCAAAATAATGAACATTAGTTTCAAAAGAATTGACGAGTATGCAACCAGTGCTAAATCAATTCAATTCATTCGAATAAAATATTCAAATAGTATGGTTCATTTCTATTGAATTTGCTTGTATGAAGATACGTTTCTAAGATGAATAATTATATTTTTATTATTTTTAGAACAATGAGCAGAAAGTTTACATATGGAGACGATGAATTGTTATCAGGAAGATTCTTTTCTATCTCGTCACAAGGACTCTACCATCTTAAAAACTGTCGTCTCTATTTATACAGATAACTTCTCGTTTCATTTATTTCTAATATATCACTTCAGACAGAAATCATTTTCTTCGACAGTTTACTTTTCTCGGTAAAATGTCCACAGAAACAAACACTTCTTAGGCACTGATTTTGAACAAAAAAAGGCTGAGGAGGCTAAAAAAAAATTCAAATCACTTTTCAATGATAGTGTAGTAAGTTTTAAGATAGTTTGTAAATAGTATGAGTAGAAATGAATGAGTTGAAGACGAGAAACGGTCGATATGTCCTTCATACTCCAAAATGTTCAAATTAATGAAAAACTCAACGGAGTATTCCTTTTACCACAAAATGGCGCTATGATACTCTCAAGTCATGATTCTTAATCAAAATGGAGAGGTTCTCACATCATTTTTGATACCGAAAAAGCCACATCAGAGCCATTCAAATTTATCACATTCTTCTAATCATTCCATTGAAACTGTGTGTTGATGTGAACTGGCAGTAAAAAATTGAATTGAAGATGTTTCGATTGAATCATCTGAATTCCTCTAATCCCTTCTAGTTAGATGTCAAATTCATTCAAATTGAAATTTTGGTAATATTTTATTCCTTTCAGCAATAAAAAACCAGCAAATGAAACTTGATACAAAACTTAATTATGTATTAAATTCAACTTTGTAAATAATTGATTTTTCCAAACTCTTTCTTGGTAAGTTGTGTTGTAATATCTAGCTTGGTTTGGCGAGTTCGAGTCACACATGCCCTCAACCAGAGACTAACATAGAAGTATACAGTGAGAGTTTGGACGAAAGAAACATATTTATGACGAACGATGTGATGAATATAAAAAAAAATTAGCTACATTGCCTTTAGTCGACGGTGGTGGACGTTTCCCACTCATTGCAACTCACTGCTCACTTGGTTTAGGGGTCTTAGGGTCATACTCAAATATACAAGTTTCATCACAATTCATTATTTGACTCATTTGACTAGTCTATTGTGGTTACGAATGCAGCAATACAAAGCTTCGAAGATCTCTACTGGTATTTGTTTTTTTTTTCTTAACTGAGAACTTTTGGCACGATCTTATCAGAAACCTTTCCAGGAGCTCTCCATGTCTTCTACTGATCCATGCCTCTCTTTTAACTACTAGGATCATGCACAAACACGTGTTTTTGCCAATACTAGCTGCAATTTACAAGAACTTTTTCCGGAAATTTCATGAGTAGAGTTTTTTTTATAAGTCAACTATTTTCACTTTCTTTTTATAAATATATGTACAAAACAGAGTCCTACTATCAATTCAAAGTAACCTAAAGGGAAAACACCTGGTTTTTAACGAAGTGATGCACTGTTGCCATATTGCGAATTATGACTAAATAACATCGTAATTTGTCCAACCAAAACATTATTCTCTATGTGTGTCAGTATATTACCATCAAAATTTATTGTTTCGAATCAAATACAACAATTAGAAAACGACTTCTTTTATTATTTCTCACCTGCAAAATACGCCAACATTGCCGATAATCCAACTGCCAATAAGATCAGTCCGATACTTAGACATTTCCAAGAGCATCTGTGCTGACACCTTTTGTCGATGTGAAACCTGGACGGTGAATACGGCGAGTAATGCGATGAGGAACTTGTTTGTGGAGCTGGTCGTACCAACGGAAATACAGGCATCACCAAATTTGAAGTTTGGGTACCGGGAACAGTTGCCTGTAATGTACCGGGAGGTCCCGTTGGTATGGCCTGTGATAGTTGCGTTTGCTGCAGAGCCGGAGTGAGTCTGAAAATAGAGTAAACTGTTGAGAAACTTGTCGAATAAGTTTTCTGTTCTGTTTCATTCTTTTATATGTTTACTGTCTCATTTTGACAGAGACGTAACTTATGAAGAAGCTTGTCATAATTTAATGTAGTGTAAACTATAGTGTGACGGGTACACATCCGCACGGCATGTAACGTCGCCGGCTAGAATTCAATGTAGTGGGTGACTCTATCTATTATTGGGTAACTATGGTTCTAGGTAATTTTTGTAAAACAATTATTCCAAGAGTTTATATGAGGCAGGATCTTACGAAATTCAGTTAATTGAATATTGGAGATGTATTACTTAATTTCCACGGTATCAAACTGGAACTTGACATTCACAACCTAACCAAGGATTATTTTGAAATACAAAGATCACGTTGGAAGGGAGTCGAGTTTTCATATCTAGAACTTTTATCACCACTAGTCTTTCAAATATGAAAAGATAGTAGTACCAATATCGAGTTACTTCTTAAATTGTCAGTGACTGATTGATTGGATAAATTATTGTCAATGCTTACGAAAATGAATTATTCTACGGACAGATAAATTGAAGTAGTGAAGGTATACCAAGGACATTATCAATGTAATAACGATAAGGATAATAGGTTTATTAACAAGCACCCGGAAAAAACATTAGATAACAGTGTCTTCAGAAACAAAAATTCTGAACGATAACATCCAATGAGAAATAAATACGTGGCCGTATTGAGACATTCATAAATTAACTGTGCACAATCTATCAGAGTACTATCTCGAAAATGTGATATGTCAACAAATTGTATAGAAAAATTTTGATATACCACAAATTTTCCTCCCTATGAAGTGAAATAAAAGTAGGAATTAAACGAGGATTATAGGTCGGCTTAAATTTTGTAAAAAAATCAGTGATTTATCATATTAAATGATAAAGTTAATAGACATAACCGTAATTATTGAATTGTCGTATATTCATCGAGAAACCGTACACAGAACTTTTCGGAAATGAATGATTCAGGTTATCATATTATTGGACCATTATTTATTGACGGACTCTTCAATAGAACTACTTATTGGAATTATTCAGAGAACGAAATAACTTTCTAGATATTTAGATTGGTAGAAGAAATCCGATAAAGATCTGTTAGATCACTAGAGCTCTCGCCGTTTGGCTTACGTTTTAAAAATCCCGTGTATTGTTGTTTTGAGCATCTGCTGTAATAGCTTTCACTATATTTTTTTGTAGAATTCGAGATTTTCCAGCTTCACAAATGTGGATCTACTTCTAACATGACATAAACATTTAAAGATTTTTCTTCAGTGGTAGTATGTTTCGTTAAACTTTTCAACAAGATTTGTATAAGGTTATAAAGTATTGAAGAATATTCAAATGAAACGAGTTTATTCAATCGTAGTCATCTAAAATTTATTGTAACTTTGGTAGAGATACTGTAAATGTAACTAAAACTAGTATTTCAAACGGATTTCCCAAAACACAAAATATATAGGGCGATCTATTCGAAATAACAGAGTTTATAAAAATTGTACAAGCCATTTCCGAGATAGTTGAAGTGTTCCATATATAAAACTTACTCTGTATAACAATTATTTCAACTTCCATTCATTTCATAATGTCTATTCGTTAAAAATTCTGTGTAATTTAATTCTGATTGAACATTTCATAACACAATTCATCCAAATTACGAACAAATTCATATTTCAATGTAATAAACTTTTTTCTTAATTTTTCTTGCGACTTTGATAAAGTCCACAAACAACTTTTCATTCTACACATTTTTTCTGCAGCTTATTGTTCCACGAAATTGAATAAATTTGAATTGAAATATATAAAAAAACATTTCTAATTCAATCGAAATATGTATTTTTATACCATGAAATATGAATATTTAAATTTCAATTAATGCTTAGTTTGTGAAAGTATTAGCATTTTTAGCACTCTCCGGAGCAATTTTGAAACTTCACTTACTTTTTATTTTATCGTTTATCAACTGAAATTGAGGTTTTCTAGTGTTCTGTTTCTTTTAATTATTCATATAAAAATAATTAGGTTCGTTACTAATAAAATTGTTCATTATATGAAATAAACCAATTAAAATTCGTTCAAATAATTTCTATCTAGCTCTAAAGAAAGCCTTAAATATGAAGCTAATAAATCTTCACTTTGTATCAGACGACAGCAACTACTTCTTTCTTATGCTGCCTCTGTATTATCTTCCCTCTTCAGTTCTGTCCACCATCTATTCATAACCACCATCAATAATTCATTCCGACCATCAACTATTTCACCATTTATTTTATCACAGCTACTCGACGGCAGAAACCTCTCACAAACAAGCCATTTTCCTCTTCCCACAACCCTACCATGCACCACTGACCATCATAAATTCAATTCATCCCTTACGAGATACGACAAACAAGAAATCGAAAATGCTTTGAAATGAATAACAACTAGTAGCAACTATGATCTAATTTTATATACGGATGCTTCCAAGAATGAAGCAGGAGCAATTTCCAATCAAACTTGCAAGGTTGACTGAGCCACTTTCCAGTCTAAAAATAACTCCTACCAATCTCTCATATCCTATAAAATAACGGTTACTATCATCTGGTTACCTTCCTACATTGGAATCGTAGGTTACGAATAAGCAGACCACCAGCAACCAAGCAAAAGGTGCTTTTACTAATACCATTACCGACAGTTTAACTTTCCATAAGGACTTAGAATCACACTCTAAATGAAAAAGCAGAATAACATGACAAAAAATTTGAACACTCTATACAATCACCCGCAACCCAGTAACTTTGCAAACCTCATCAGACAAGACTTAACCATTGTAAGAAGGATGAGAATCGGCCACTCAAGACACACCCATGATTATCGAATGTCTCCTACCACCACTACCATTTGCACCAGCTGTAGTTTCAATTTGACGATAACTTATTATTCAGGATGTTTTAAAAAAAGGTGATACTCTCTCTGGGATTAGTTAAAAACCTGAAGAATTATGAGTTAGTCATAAAAAAATTCACTTATCGCCACTGATATTTATGAAAGAGAGTTGAAGGAAAAAATATGTACATTTTTTACGATTTTGCTGAAGCTACTGGCAACATTGTAATTTCATTTCATACGAATATGTTTCGAAACATGAGAAATCCCAAGAATTTGTTTTTATATCAGACTATCATAGATGGCGTTGAATACATAGTTCGTACCAAGTAGAATTAAACATAAAAAAATAATTACCTCAATTGTATTGTACAACGAGGTCGTTAATATATTGGAAACTTTTTTATTACTGGTGATTTGGAGCGAAAGGTAAACTTTCAGATCTGAAATCATCTATCGATTGGTTCCAAAACAAACCAGGCAAGTTTTGAAGCAAAACTTTTATCGGGGCTATTCAAAAATTCAGAAGTGGCTCGCAAGCGAAATGTCCCCCAAAGAATGGGAGCGGAAACTCGCAGATTTACTCATAATAATGCAGACTGGAATTTAGTCAGTGCAGCTTTTTGGTGACTTTTTTTCCGAAGTTACGTAGACTTAGGTGACATGAATGTGAGGAAAAGGGAATAGAATGTTCATCTATCAGTAGTTCATTTCAGTATAGTCCTAATTCAAATTTTAGTAAGTGAAAGTATATTGGAAGAAGAAGAAGAAAAAGAGAGGCAAAAATGGAATGAGAGGAAGACAGACACAAGGAATATATGATTTGGCTTGACGATAGTGATTTTAGTAGCAATATTTGATATAAAAATTATTGACGATACGAAATCATAATTAACTGTTTCATATTCAACGGAGCAAATGAATGAGTTATAATTCCGAAACAAATTAATAAAATCTCCAAATAATAACTCGTAGATTTGTTTTGACTACTTCTTCTAGTCATCATCAGTGCTAAAATGTTGACGTAGGAAATTTTCACTTATATTTTTTCTAATTTCAAAATTTTAGACCTGATGATGGATTTAAGGGGTTGTCGAAATCAATTATGAATATTTTGAAGATCTTGACGATTCTTATTATTGAAAAGGGTATAGAGCTTATTGTACATCGCTTGAAAAAGTCTATGGATCTAAAGGAGATCACGTTTTTTTCGAAATTTTTTTTGTTGGGATTAGTACTTATGAGACTGTCCTTGTGTATGTGTATTTTTAGTTTCATTTTACCATCAAAAACAAAATTAATTTTTTTCGATATTTATAATTAACAAAATAATATTTTTATCGAGAGGGTGACTACAATTTTCTAATTTATTTCTGAAGTAGTTGGAATTTGTGTGAGTTCTATGTCCATAGCTCTATTAAATATCTATGTTCATTTGTATTCCATAATATACAGGCTGTCCCGCATAAAAAGTGACACCAAGCAAAGTACATGCCAAATTGCATCACTTAGGAGTTATAGAGCCTTAAAGTAGAGGCCAAAATTATGAGAAAAGCAATTTTTTGTAATAACTAAACTACAAATTACCCTAATTTGGTATACTTTACGAGACTTTTAACCTTCCATTAGGCGCGCGGGTATTTCTAACGTATTTGGTCGCGTTGTATCTAGCAGATACATATATCAAATAAATTTTTTTTTGTTATTATTATTTTTAATATATTAATACAGTAAATTTTATGTGAATACTTCTTTTCTCCACTTTTAATTTAACATTTTTGGAAGTAAAAAAAATAATTATTTTATATGTAAAATTTGTAAAATTTTAATCAGGTCATCGCCAGAACTAGGTTTAAAGTTACATTATTTATTCAAAATATTTTTCCAACCTAAAAAATTAATCGGAGTATTCACCCTCTTCAATTTCTTTATTATAACATTTATTACAAATCATATTTGTATGGAGTTTTATACATAAATGAATTCCACATTTTTTACAACAATATGCAGACATTGACGTTTTCTTATTTTCTACATAGCATGGTTCGCATCGCTTTCTTTTACTTGGTCCAGGTGTTGCCTCTTGAACTTCTTGTTGTGCTTCCAAGGTTTTGTAATTGTTGAGCAAATCTTTGGTTTGTCGTGGAAGAATTTTTATTTGGGCCCTCACTTTTAGTTGTTCGTCTAGCAAGGCTAGTCCTAATTTTTTCAAATATTCTCTTCTTGTGACAAACGTATTTTTGTTTCCAAGAAATATCACCCGCGAGTTGATTCCAGCTACGTTCAGTAAATGGTAAAAAATTACCATAGGCCACCTCTTAGTTGATCTAGCAACATTATAAGTAGCGCAAAGCTTGTCGATCACATCAACGCCGGATTTTGTGTTGTTATAAAATGATATTATTTCTGGCATTTTTGAAGCATCTTCTTCCACTTCGTTCGACGCCACATGCAAACTGGAAATAAGGACTACGGTTTTTCCTTTTTCCGGGACATATGAAACTAACGTTTCATTTTTTGTATATTCAAATAAACACTTAAAAACAATAAAATTTACGTTTGAATAATTACAAAACGTCAAAATGAACGAGAACTTATCCCAACTAAATCTGAATATAAAATACCGCTTTTGGTCGCGCTGTATCTAGCAGATACAAATCCGGCGGTCGAACGGGTTTAGGGTGGCCAGGGGGTGTCAAAGTGAAATCAGCCGATTGTACTTCTAGGAAAAGCTTCGAGATACATCTGCCGAGAACTACTGGAAATCTCCATTTTCTAGAGTTATTACATAAATAAATATTTAGCAAAAAGTTAGCTATGTATCTCGTAGATACATGCGCGACTAATGAAAGGTTAAGGGCATTAAGCAATGTTAAGCAGAAGGCGATTGAACCAATCTGGTAGGTTAATTAGAGATGAACCAACCTCAAAACTCCACAGAAACTTTTAATCTGTTAGATGATTAAAAAAATGTCATTTTCAAATAATTTATAATTTAATTCTAAAGCTTTTTCTACTCCACTAATTTTTCTTAAATTTATTTTTCCGACGTTAATTAAAAAGTATATTAGAACTAGAGCTTTGTCTAGTCGAAACTTATTTAGAGTTTCTCCAAAATACTTTTTTGTATTTGATTTGTCATTACGATTGATATTGAACCAATCAATTTATGCATGTTGGGGCACCACTAATTTGAGTGTCAAAATTTAAGAAACTTTTTGAATAACCAATATTCAAAAAGTGGAGTGAACGAGGAAATTATAGCCTCCCGCTCATCAGACCCCAATAAATATGATTATTCTCTTTAGAGGAGGAGGCTGCTGGAGGAATCTGTTTATTCTTTTTCAGTATATTCCCGAGAAAAATTATGGAATCGCAATGTCAAATCAATACAAAATGGTCATCATCTATTCGCCAGAATCGACTTCTTCAATGAGGAATCATTTTGTGTCTAAGGGAAAATGATGATTGTATAATACCATCAATTTTTTTCATAAAATTGTTTATAAATAAGTATCTATTAATTTTTTAAATCCGAAATAAAAGCTATAACCATCGCTAAGTGCGAATGATATTTATCAAACCAAATAAAATTACAGCGGTGAAATGAGTTTTAGAATGGAATTATCCATGGTATGAATTTGAAATTTCTTGATTCAAATGTTAGGAAAAACTTCTGTGCAATTAGGCCAGTTTTACTTAAGCTCCCAGAATTTTGGGCTTCCCTCTAAGCCTCAGTTTTGTGTCATATCATTATATGTTTAATATAACCTATGTAATCATTTTATATATTCAGTTACTATCGTTTATTATAAAAAAAATGCATTAATCTATCAGCCTGTCATTCTCAAATTCACGCTCAGTGATCCTTTACATTAAGAATAAACATATAAAAATCCCGAAGTGGATGAAAATGTAGGAATCATCGGTGTATACATACAATTCCGACAAATATTCCGATATCCAGCCTCTCGATTAAACCTTTTACTATAAAAATCGGATATCCGGTTCGGAGACGAAGAATTTCTTCCTTTCGATGATAATGCGAAAAGAAAGGCGGCATTCCAATGAAATATATTGTCACAGGAAAATATCGGAAGCTTATAGACACATTAATAAAATTCTCTGAATATCTCATATAAAAGTATTTCCAATTTTCGTTTTCATTTATTTTTTTCTTATATTATGAAAGATATATTTCCGATTAACACTTCATTAATTTCACGCCAATGCCAATTTGATTCATTTATTTCTTGTGGAGTAAATGTTTTGAATCTACGCAAAGACAAAGGCACACAGCATAGAGATTGGATATCTAAGGAAGATAGAAGAAGAAACGAGACACATACAGGAATAATCCAGGATGATAACCTGTAGATATTAAAGAAGAAGCAGCGCAGCTAAAATTAGTATACGGAGTAAGAACAGCTAAAAACAAATGAAAAAAAAGACCAAAACCATGGTATGAGAAAATAAAGATTTAAGATAATGGTAAGAAAAAGAAATTTTGAATGCAATAGAATAAGACGAGAAATAATTGATAGAATAAAATGAGAAAGCTTAGAAGAAGTGAAATTACATTGTAGCTTAACTCCACATACGCTTCACACCCACAGGGGTAGAAAGATTTATTATTAAGGGAATATTAAATCTCAATCTACTTCTTTGATTAGATTTTATATTCCACAAGGTTTCTATTCCACGGAGCGTCTCTAAAGAAGTCACTTTATTGATATTTCCACATTCCATGGAAACTCTATTGTTTACCAGTGTTTTCTTGATGGATGCTTATAATTTCCACGAATCCTGCAGCGTAGAGCATTCATTTTTATAATCACTTCCCCCGATATTGAAAATAATTTGTGAAAGAATCATATGAAATTATATTGCCAGATATCAGCAACTAATATTTTACTATTTACAATGTGACTTGGAACAAAGCCCAAAATACTGTAAAGTTTTTCTTCTTCATTTACACTTTTTCTATTCGTGAGAGAATTATATGTTTAAACACTATACAATACACTTAACTTATAATAATTTACTGATATATATCACTTGAATAATTGCTGCGATTACTTTTACTAATTCGTACATTTCGCTACGACTATTTATTTAAAACAACCTCACTGCGTTTATACAATTAATTTATATATCTAAATTAATTCTACAGAGTTCTAAAGCAAAAATATATACAAATAAACATCAAACGAGTTCCGTGATTTATAAAAAATGTGAAAGACGCCGTCCGAAAAGCACCGCGCGAATTCGCCGAATTTATAATATTTCATTGTAGTGGTACATGGCCGGCCTAGAGAATAATTTTGTGAACTTGTTCGTAAGAATACGGCGCTGAGGATTCCAAAGTGAACACCAAGAGGTGTAGAATTGTATATCATTCTTCAATACAATATTTAATAGTAAAGTATTAATATTACATGGTTGTCAAGAAAGAAAACTATTTAAAATGGAAAACGTTATCCAAACAAAATTAATTCTAATATTATGTTGAATGTAATAGACAAAGAATAAGTTTTATAAAATACGAAAACAATCAAAACTGCATTGGATATGTTTGTGATATATCTTTTTTCCTAATTTGAACAAATATTCATCTCTGAATCTTGAATACGGTACATTGAACATTAAGTTACGAAAACGATACATCATATGGATTGAAGCACCAGCTGAAACGTTTTGCTTCAAAATACAATTTCACGGTTGAAAACTCGCGGAATGATATGATATACATATATATAATATGACGTATTGTTAAATTGCTATCGAGAAATCATCTGTATTGAAATGTTTTATTCATAACCAAGGGGAGAGATATAAGAAAGTGGTGAATGCAGTTTGAGTAAACTGATATAATCATAATATTCATCATCTACTCATCAATTACAACAACAAGGTTATATCAGTTGGACAAATTATCAACAAAGCATGTAATACACACGAAAAAACTTCAATTCAATTATTATAGTTTATTCAAAGCTGAGAAAAATTGAAAAATTGCGAATTCACACTTCACCTGTATGTGGGTTTGTTTGGACTAAGAGCAAGTGACTTATTCAATAAAATAATATTCGTTCGACACAGGATTCGCACCTCCGATCTCCATGCTGGAAATTATGCACTTCGACAACAAGCAGTGGAGATGATGAGTCCACGTGGACTGACGGTTTGTACGGGGAGTAAACATTATTTTTCATTTCTTAATTTGGTATGCGTGCCGTGCGTGTTTATGAAATAGTGATTGTTCCTCGCATAACTGTCTTCTGTAATTAATATTGGAAAATCTATACCAACTACACCGTTATGGCTATATACAAGTTAGGATGGATATTATACGAGGGTGGTATCAACCAAATGTATAGAAAAACTAAGGAACAAGCTCTTATAGCACATGAAATTTAAAAATTGAGGATAATTTCTAAAATATGCTTAAAACAATAATGTTATTGTTTTTTAAACATATTTTGAAAATTATCTTCAATTTTTAAATTTCATGTGCTATAAAAGCTTGTTTTTCAGTTTATTTATTTGGATTTCAGTCGCGAGAAAATACACACCAGCGTTTGTTCAAACTTAGTTGAGGAAATTGAAAAGATAAGAAATTCCTCTGTTGCAGCGATTCAACCAGTGTCGTGCGCAAAAATTATCAAACGATGAAAATATTTTGTGACCAATTGTGATTGTCGTTTTTGTTAAAATGAAGAAGGAAGCTCATTCTTCGATTTTCCAGGTCTTTTCCTTTGTTTATCCACTTGAACTGAAACTATTTACGCAATTATGAACGATTTTTTCAGTTTTTTGAGAAAAAATTTCCCATATTTGATAGAATGCGGTCACGGAAGTGATATATCAAGATTGTTCATTAAGTTCCTCCAATCATATAAACATCAGTTTTATACTTAAAATCTCATGTCACTTTTATCTGTTATTGAAACTCATCATTTGAATAAAGCTCGTACATTATATTACTTAAATTTAGGCCATTAGACATTAATTTTATTAATTATTCGTATGCCGGGCTCGATAATTGTCTCTTACGTTGTCTATCATATTGACTACCATTGCTTTATTTATTGTAAAGAGTAGATGAGTTTTTGATTTCCCCAACAATTGACGAAGATATTCTAGGTCTGCGTATCACTAAAGTATTCTAACTTACGTCTCTTTATAGCGTCGATTCTTTTTAAAGTTTTCTTTACCAACCAAATTTTGATATATGGCGATAAACCCACATCTCAAACGTTTGAGAGTCTGTGCATCTCCACCATACACGAGGTCTAGAAAGACATCACATCATACAATCCTCGACATCACATCATACAATCCTCATACGCAGTTAAAGGTTAAGATAGCTGCAAATGTTTTATGAAACTTCCTCTTGCTTTATTAGCTATTTTCACTTGTATTTCCAGTCTAGAATCCCGTTTATTGTTTACCACGGTCCCATGTACGTTAATTTTTCTACTCAGTTTATTTGTACGTCGTTATTTCTCTTTCTATTAAATTTTGTTGTTTATTTACGATCAGAAGATTTAGGAACAAATTTCAACACAATTTTTTTGAAAACATTTCATATACTCATCGTATTTTCTTTTTCATTTTGATTCGTTGACTGATTGTATCTTAATCTCGCATCGTAATTTATATTGGAGTTTTGAGAAACTGAAAATCCTCAAAATCCTTTCCAAACTCTGATCGATGGATAATTGTTAAATATAGAAATAGTTATTGAGTACAGAAGAATTAGAAAAAAAGTGAAGAGGAAGACCAACGAAGAAATGGACAAAAGAGTAAAAGAAACATATTTTGGCATGGAAATATGGAAAGAAGAGGTACAGGACAAGATCAGATGGAGAAATTTAGTGAAGAAAAATGAAGCATTAGTCGATGCTAATTAACAAAAATTTAATTCAATTTTGCAAATCAATTTTAGCAATGAAAAATTATAGCATAAAATGAAGCTTCCTTATGTCTAACTGCCAATAATACTGTTAGTTTTTACTGTCAGTTCAAATATCCTCCCGACGTTATAATATTTGAATTTAGTTTTTCTACAACTGCTATGGAAAGTGACGATTTCTCATTGTTAACTAATTATATAGCACTTTCCCCACAGCACATACATTTATATGGAGAATCAATAAAAATCGATGAAAACTTAAATAGTTAACACAACTGTCAGATTATAGAAGTTTTTTAAATTCTTAAGGTAGTTTTATAACATAACATAACAGCAAAAGTAACTTAAGATTTGTTGCCAGAAATTTCAAATAAAAAATATGAATACGAGAAATTTATGGAGTGGAGACAAAATATAAAAAAATGAAAAAGAAAAAAATGACATTGATATATCCACGAATCGAAAATTACGTTCATTTTTGAAAAGAAAGTCCTACAATTACATCCCCAAAAAATCAAACATATTAACAGTAGACCAAATGCAGAAATTTTTAAACGAAACTCCATGCAAGGAATATCTACTCATAGAAGGAAATTTATTTAGAAGGAAATATTTTTAGAATTTCATTTTATTTTTTCGTTTAATTAACAGAGATTTTTCTAATTAGTGGGTTTTTCTGTAGATGAAAAAATCAAATATGGTTAGGTTAGGTTGGGTTAGGTTAGGTTAGATTGGGTTAGGTTAGGTTAGATTGGGTTAGGTTAGGTAGATAGATATTTGTACTTTTAATCAATACTTTTAAATTTATGGTCAATGGTGCAGTGGAGAATATGTCCTCTTGGAACTCAGTAGTCCCTAGTTCAAAACAAGAATTTTTTTGTAATATTTCAATATTTAGATAATTTAGAGAAATCAAATTCAGCTTTACTTGTGAAATTAAATAACACCAAAGCAAAAAAGCCAAAAACGTTCATTGTAACGGGAGAATTTTATGAGATATATAAAAAATATGCAGCTCTTCGACCGATTGATTTGAGAGAAAAACGTTTCTTTTTGAATTACTATCACGGAAAATATAATAGGCATTAACAAATTCGATAATATGTCTAAGCCAATTGCAATTTTTTGAAAACTAGAAAACCTCCACAGCTCACTGCTTCAGACGTTCTTCGGCAACAATTTTAGTAAATGCAGGAGGGGACATATTAACCTTAAAGCGCCAAATAAAATTAACGTTGCTAATAATTAAATATTATCTAATAGTTGAAAGGATACTTGAGTATTATTTTGGTTTCACTAATCATAAAAATAAAAATTGAGTTACATTGCTTTTATTTTAATTTGTGCTGTAGAAAAAGTATAATGTGCAACATGTGGGAAAAGTACTTACCTCACTCGTGTGTTTGCGACACTCGCCGTTCTGGCTCGTTCCACAAACTTCCATACTCGTGAGAAAAGTTGAATTTTTTCTACTTGTTACAAAATATACTATTCTAGGATAAAATAATCAAAACATTTCGATTTTCTGTGCAAACTTTATTAACTTGATATCATAGTTTGTATATGAGATTAATTTCTTGTGCATTAATTCAAATACAATTTATTCAACTGACTTATTAACATATAGTATGTGGAAGATAATGGATTATTTGACTGCCCAAATTATTTTGTAGAATGGAAATTGTTGAAAAAGCTTTCTCAAATCACACTTATTTCCGTATTGAAACAACTAATGCATATCATAAATATGTATGAGACAAATATTTATTACATTGCTGTATGTAAGTAACTGTTTCGTGTAGGAAACGATTCGTTCTTATATTTTTCTGTTTGTTCAGTTGAGAACTGGTTTTACAATAGCATAAAAATGGTGGAAGTAAACAATATATGTAAATCTGCATCATTTCAGCATGAATATGATGTTTACATGAAACGTTGCTTTCGTGTAACGTAGATGACGCTCTGAGCGGCCCCTTTTAAATTCCGCCTCTTGATAATATCTTCAAATTTAACTGTTTTGTTGTCGGTAAACATAGAATTCCACTTGGATGTCGTATAAAATGTGCCAACACGAACGTGTATTTCTTTTTTTCCGAATCGCTTGAATTTCTTTGATTTACGGCTATACTAATTTAAAAAAGTTAGAAGTGTTATTTCCTGTATTTTACGGTATATACGACGTTTATTATTCGCTACACAAACCATATAAATGAAGTAAGCGGCTTACTACCTTTCAGCTAAATTATTGGTAGGAAAATGGCCGCGTCAAATCGCTGAGTATTATTTTTATTAATTATAAAAGCACCTTACAATAACAATACAAAATTAGCTACAAAATTTTCAAAATCAATTTCTCGTTTAGATCTTCATTATGAGAAAATGAGCAAAATGAAGGTTTACTTTTATATCGTATTAATCAAGAATACATTAAAATGTAATGTTTTTCTTATTAATTTATATTATTTCGATCGGTGAGGTAGATTTTTCTTATTAAAATCAAATTTTCAGCAATTTGTGGGTATTTTAGTTATTAGAGACATATAAAATTCAAATTTGATATTTATTTGTCTTGAAATTTACTTGTCGGACCTATTCTAAACTGCAAGTAGTTTTTCGCAGATTTAAACATCTTTAATTCATCAACCAAGCCTTTTCTCGGATTAATAGACATGTTTTTGTTTACTTTGGTTCAGAATAACGGTTGTTTCAAATATTGACATAGCTCGAGCTAATGCCTTGGCCGGAGCCTACGGTACATTTCCGAAACGCTTGAGGTAGCGAAGTCTACCATTCACGATGCACTCCGGCGTCTCCTGGAGACTGGTAGCTACGATAGGAGGGACGGCAGTGGACATCCAACGGCAACAACAGCAGTAGTTGATCAAATCGATCAACTACTGCCGTACATCAACTACTATTTATTACATATATTTACTGAGAGACCGACTTTTAACAGCACCTGAGGTTAGAGGAAGACTTAAAGTGGCTCAACATACACGTGTAAGTACAGACGCAGTGCCACGGAGACTGAGGAAAGGCATCGAAGAGAAAGGCGATTATTTGCCGATCAATATTCTCATTGCACTCTGGAGTAATGAGGAAACTCACAGATGAGTCTCGATTTGGTCTATACAACTCAGACGATCGAGACAGAATATGGAGACGACCAGCGGAGCGATTTGCTCAACGTGCCATTCGTAAATTACGGCCTTTTAAAAGGAGATCAGTTATCACTGATCACGCTCGGACTGAACTGAGTTTCATAAATAATGGGGCTCTGACTGCTCGGAGGTACATCGAGGAAGTCTTTCTAGAGGCTGTTATCTCATTTACTCCATTTATTGTTGAGCAATTGATATTAATGCAGGATAATGCTTGTCCACATACCGCCAGAATTGTTACTGAATACTTGGAGCAAGTGAGAACCACAGTTCTGGACCAGCCTGCACGATCTCATCTCATGAATCCCACAGAGCATTCGTAGGATAATTTGAGGAGGCGTGTAAGACGTGGTCAACCTTCTCCTAGTGACTTAAATCAGCTCCAAATTGCTCTTCGAGAATATTGGGATGGTATACCCGTGTAGTACGTCCAGAATTTAAATTCTTTATCTGACAGGGTAAGATACCATCTCCGTAGCAGAAGGAGTAATACCCGTCAGTAGAATTACAGAAATTGCTAGAAAACCTAATAAAAATTAAGAAAAAGGTTTTTTTAAAAATGTGTTGATCTATAATTTTTCCTTTATAATGTATTTTTTTTAAATAATCAGTAAAAATTATTTACTTTTGGAAGATTTTGCTTGAATAACCTATGAATAAACCAATTCTTTCCATAAACTAATATATTTACCAAAATTATAAGTGTCCGGTTTTTAATTGTTGAGTTTAGTTTATTTAAATTTATCGATCAATTTTCTATGCCGTTTCTTTTATTATAAGTTTTAATCATAAACTAACTCCGATAAACAAGCTCCTTTATATATCCAAAACGAATTCCTCAAAAATTTAGAAAAAAGCACGAAATTTTAAAATGCCATTATAACCAGATAGGACTGGCTTCACGGCCCATGTTATGGACTTGTTCTTAACTGAACCATCTTCCGGGGCGATAAAATATATTCCAAAAATCACAGATATATCCAAATAACCCTGTTTCCATTAGAAACGAGCATCACCATACAAGGAGAGTCCTATGGTCGATATGAGGGCAGTCTTACCACAACGTTGGTGATGGCGTCAGTATTTTTAGAGCAATCTACAATATAGTATATTCTAGTAGATGGTTTTTCTCGATATTTAATCCAGATTGAAGGCGTGGTTTTGTTTTGACCGCGTGTCGTGTCCATGGATTCTAAAACCGAGCAGTTTCGGTTAGTAATTCGATTCTTCTTTAAGGGAGAGAGGTAGCGCAATGAAATCAAACAGCGTCTAGATGCTGATTATAATAACTCTTCTTCTTGGATCGCGACCATCAATATTGGATTTAGCGAGTTTCCACGTGATAACACGTCCATATTTGATGAGCCACCCCCTAAGTGCCCTTAACGAAGCTACCTCACAGACCGTCGATTGAAATGTGCCAGAAAGCTGAGACAACAGACGTTCCAATCGCCTGGATCATGACATTTTTGACATGAAAAAGCTGTCGAAGTGCTGTGTGTGTTCACTTCAGACAACAAGCGTAACCGTGAGACGACTTTAGAGAAGTACATGACACTTCAAAGTTGTTTCCGCGTCGTTTCGCTTCAGCATTGATCTACTTGTACTACAGCCACCGTTTCATAGGATTGAAAATCGACGTCATCCATCTGGATAATGGTAACACGGTTGTGGCATGCTGAATTATTGGAACAATAAGAGGAAATTGAGTCGAGTGATTACCGCCATGAATACCTGCTTTGCGTACTCATCAAAAAAGGTTGTTTGTTTTAGACGAATTGAAGAATTTAGAACATCTCTGGGTCAACGGAATCGAAGTAAGGAGTGAGGATAGTATTCATTTTTCCAAAATTTCCAAAAGTGTTGAAATTTGAATGATCTGAAATAACGAAAAATTTATTCGCGATTATCAATCCAATGGGAATAAGATTCTTAAAGAAAGTTACTCACAGGTTAATATATAAACAATCTCATAGATGGTGCTATTTGAATTGAATCCAAATAATTAATAATTTTCAGCTAGCCTCAACCTTTAAAAGACACGTGTATAAATTTGACAGCTGTTATTTTGTGAAGCTGATGATAAAACCAAGGCTAAGCTTGATAAATATTATTTGGACTTTGTTCCATAAATATCAACCATTGAGGAGTGGTATGTCAAGTATAAACGAGGTAAAACGCCCACCGAAAACGATGCACGGAGTGGACGCCTCAAAGAGGTAATAATTTCGGACCCTATAACCTAGGTGGAGCTCATTGAGATGGCAAAGATATTTTTAGGGATGGTTCAGGAAGTGGAAACACCCCTGGGAACGTATTACCAAATACATATTCGAAGGATGTCACTTACCCGATAAGAAACTTCAATGTGTAGATCGATACTTTTGAGAGAAAATAGTAAAATGAAACTAACCAACGCATTTGGTTATTTGAAGCATGTAAAAGCGAGTAAATTGAAAGCGTTAAGGTTATTATTATTCTATATTAAGGCCTTTTAGCTGTTCCAGCTGCTATGAAGAATAAGATATCTGCTTTATTTCAGTCGCGTTGGTGCGTTTGCAATTTAAATTTTTTCTTTCAATATATAGAACTGTTCGCATCTCTTATTCGATTTCCATTTCCTATATAGACTAACAGTTCCGGGGGGTGAATTTAATTATATTTGTGAATATCCGCTGTTTCACTTATTTGTAGAAGAAACATTGAAAACGAATGAGCCGGATACGAACATTTGCATTATTGTCATTGTAAATTTGTAATAGGATAAAATTAACACATTCGTATTTTTCCAACGATAAAGCTTTGTCTCTAGCAACTCCGAAATGCTAATTTTTTTTAACGAGTAGCGAAAATATTTCGCTTCCATCAGCGGAGCATTATCACGATTAGACGCGTTGTATAATACGAGCTTCAAATCGGATAAAATAACACGTTTTGAGTTCAACTTATTATTCTTCGATTTGTAACTATTATTGAGAATTATCGCAATTCTTTAATGACATGAAAACAAAAAAAATCATATATCGCAGGCAATGTAATAATCTTTACAACATCGGAAAACGATCTTAAGAAATTTTGCAGAGCCCTCTAGATACTAGACAGTTCATGATAATGACAACACCACAAAAGAAAGGAGTGATGAGAAGTTTTTTAATACAACTCAACGAAGAAAAGACAATAAACTTAGAACAAGTTCAAAGTTACGTATATCTTGGGGTGGTTATCAAGGAAGACAATGACAAGGTAGAAAATCTAGAAGCAAAGATGACGGAGAAAAGTAAACGATTCATCTATCTTCTTCTGCTGCCTTGCACCTACAGTGCGTTGGCGATTATCTTATGGTCAGACAACTATGTATAGCGGCATGACACATACATGTTATTTATGCCAGTCCAGTGTTTCATATCGCGTAGCCATAACAATTGTTTTCGGCATATGCCTCTCTTTCCTTCGATCTTACCTTGTATGATCAATTGGGGTATTGTATATATTTCTCTTCTAAGAACGTGACCAAGTATCTAACTTTTCGCACCTTAATCAAGTTGATCAACTCTCTCTCAGTTCCCGTTCGTTCTTCACTCTGTCTGTCCATGGTATACGCAACATTCTTTGAAAGGTCCACATTTCAAATGCTTCTAGTCTATTAATGGACGATATCTTCAATGTCTATGTTTCCATGCCGTATCATTCTATACCGAAAGGTCAAAGGAAACATTACGGTTACACAACATCGGTTTAAATTTGATGCATAATGCACAAAACATCTATACAAAGCAATAATAAGATGACCTACCGAAGTGAAACGTGCATTCTTAACAAAGCTGAAGATTAGCTGAAGCCAAGTGAAAAAGTCTGTTGCTTTGAAAAGTCTTAGGAGTCGTAATCCACCTGTCGTGTTAAATAACTCACTCGGGAGCACATTTGGATGAGATTTAATCTTATCTGTATACCTCTCACTGCAGCGTTGTACTTCACATTTGATGGTGGGAATGTGTAAGTATCTTTCTATGACAGAATTGAGCACGTACCATGTAGCGTCGTATAAAATTCTAAGGACCTTATTTTATGATCTTTGTATGATTTCTAGTTTTGACTGGGAAGCAAATCCCCGCCAAGGAGAAGATAGTACGCAGAGGTGACGGAATATCTATGAAAAAGAGGAATTCAAGACTAAAAAACGGAAGAAAAAATAGGAATGAGTGGAAGGTAATCATTTCTATGATATGGGCCTATATACATTTCTATATACCCAGAAACATGAAAGATGATAAAAAAATAAGAATATACTAAACATAGGAAAAAGAAAACTCCGCTTGAAATATATGTCAAAATTGTAGAGGTCCTACAAAGAACTGATTATGATATACAAAACAAATTGCCAGATATCCACAGCAGAGAATTGTGAGATTGATGCTGAAGGGACGAAAAAGAGGAGAACGAAGAAAGCTGCGCCCAAAGAAAAAAATGGCTAAAAGGAATCAAGAGGGATATAGATGAGTTAGGAAGGATTGAATGGAGATAAGTTGCTACCGACCAAAAGGAGTGGAGCCATGGAAATAACTTTCAAAAATAAAAAGGAGAAGAAGATTTAGAAATAATGGAAAGAAAAATACTAAGAACTATACTCCGACCAAATATTACAAGAAACGGTGAGGGAAGATTGAGGTAAAAGCAAGAAACGTGATGGAAAATCAGTTGAAAAATAAATAAAAAAATTGACGTTTCGACCTATTCGGGTCTTTATCAAAATTTGTGATAGAGACCAAAACGTCAGATTTTCACTTCCTCTTTGGATTTGACTTCTTATCGACAGAGATCCAAAATCAAGATCAAGTCCTCACGACAAACATTTAACAAGATAAAAAAAAGATGAAATAATATGATTATTCGATATATTTATTGTCCATTTCACTATAATATGACTAGTTACACTAAATATTGGTTACAAAATTAGTTAAATGGATTTAGATGAAGTCTAAATACATTGCATTTCTCTTAAGGAGACTAAACTTTAAGAAATAGAATCAAAAAGCAACTGAATCAATAATGGCAACTACTGTATATTATCTTACTCATCTGATTTGAAGATTTAAATACACGAGAACTGGGACGGGTTAAAAATACAGCTGTACAGAGTGAAAAAATTTTTAATAAATTATCAATACCTCCTACTATTCGTTTCGAAACCGAAGTTGAATTTATATTCTGTCAGCACTCAGTAGAAAATGTATGTATATAGGGGCATTGTCGTAATCCTTTGATGCCGAACCACCACATAAAGGGTTAGTTGACAAAAACATCAGCATGCCTGGAATCGGTTCCCACCACTTTACTCTGAAATTCTATCCAACCCCATCATTGCCCTCGACGAAATATGAAGCTCGTGAATGCAAACTTTATGAAATTAAATATATAATTGGATCCCGGCTGTAATATTGGGCAATGAGTCTTCGTTTAATTCGGATTTCGTGCTTTCGCATACGGAAACAATTACATCTCATCCAAAAAGCGTCGCAGTACAATAATCAGTTGCACAATAAATATCATCCAACTAATGCACTATTCTCGAGATACAGAGAGTTAAGTTTGGAGTAATATTTACAAAATAGTTTATCCCTATAATTGGCCACTTTCTAACTTTGTTGCGTAAATAAATGAAAAAGATTCATATGAAAGTCTTACTAAATTATCTACATTTTTTTCCAAATGTTTTTACAAGATAAATTTAATGTTTTTGATGAGAAAATTCTGAGCACTCCGTCTTTTGGTTTTCTGTTACAAGGAGAAACTTGTTACGCCAGTTGATGATCTTTTTCTCGTTAAAAAAACTGAACAAATGCATAAAAAATGCCATTCTTCTTAAGTTATATTAGTTCCTAAATATATAGGGTGAATTTTGTAATTCAAAATAGTTGGAGATTTTAAAACAATTTAATCTTCCAAATTTAAACTGAGAGAGAATTAACTTGAGGTTAGGAGATTGTGTACTTTTACTTTTGGAATTTTGATTAGTGGCAACCATGATGCAGTGATAAGAGACTGACATAATGTCAAATAACGTGAAATATTAATGTATGAAATATTTTGATTTTGCAAGGAATTACGTGCAATTTCTACATCATGTCAAGCGGCCTTAAGGGAGCTCTAAGCAAAGCATAACTTAGTAGTCAATCTAAAAAAAAAACAACTGATTTAGGTCAATTTAGGGTAAATAATAATTTTCCTCATAGCTACCCATCTTACTTTTTATTGAAAGTGAGAGCTGTTTTGTTTTTTATTGTATGGTGTTACTTTTTGGATATGTTTAAATGAAACTACTTCAGCTGGAACTGATTATACTTGAAGTAATTTACTAGCACCTGTACACTTGTATATGTTTTGTGCTTTAATAACAGTTTTTCGAACATTATTATTCAGTGTTACGTTCAAGTTAATCGAACACCAGTGAATACTTTGCAAACTGATAACCTGGCGGAAGCTGAAAGATACAAAAACAAACTTTAGGTAAAAAAACAATAAGCACAAGGCCATTTCAAATGTGCTCATCGTCAAAACATTTGGCTTTTAATTTTTTTGGAAAACGTCGAAGAAACGTCACTATCGACATGTTCCCTTTTTAAAAAGAAACTACTCTAAAACAATTATTCAACGTTGCGTAATCCAGTTCTCATCTTCCTGTCTGATATTTCTCAGCCAATATTTCTTTTTCCTAATCTCTTCCCGACCTTCGAACCTTTTGCGTGCAGATCGTCGAATAAGCATTCTATTGTTTGACGAGGCTGTAAACGCCGATAAAGAAACGGTTAGAAAAATCTTACACGAGGAATTATACGTGACAAAAGTCTGTGCAAAGCTGGTACAAAAAAATCTTACTTCTGACCAAAAGCTCTTGCGTCAATGGGTCTGCTCAGATTTCCTTGCAAAAAACGGCAGAGCTCTTAAAGGTCCTCACCAAAGGAGACTTCCAGCACTGCGTCGATCAATGGAAAAAACTTGGACAGTTGAGGCGG
Source organism: Diorhabda carinulata (assembly GCF_026250575.1). Taxonomy (NCBI): domain Eukaryota; kingdom Metazoa; phylum Arthropoda; class Insecta; order Coleoptera; family Chrysomelidae; genus Diorhabda; species Diorhabda carinulata. The sequence continues at coordinate 5,840,278 of NC_079464.1, read as the reverse complement.
GGGGAGGGAAGTATATTGAGGGGAAGCATTCGAATGTAGAATAATTTTTATAATAAAATCCTTGTCCGTACCCAGTCTCGTTATTTAATAGCCAGACTGCGTATTCACATTAGGAACGGCCATAATTCATTAATTCCAGATTTCATGAATCTCCAAGCTTCCATGTCATAGTAAAGCACGATGAATCTTAATCGTAGATTGAGGTCAAAGTCAAAATAGGTAAACAAAAGTTTCAGAATTCCCTGTCGTGCGTGTTCAATGCTGCATTTTATTTTCTGTTTGATGTCCAGTCTTTAGAAGCTTGAATCAGCGATTAAAACCGTGTCAACAGCAACATATCTTATATTATTAATTCACACTCCATTAACCTCAATGTCCATCAACAGGTCTTCAAGAGCCTCTTAAAAAATCGACTCCGAAAATAAATTAAACAAGAGTGGAGACTTCACAATTCTTTGTCTTAATCCCCTTCGGATTTTTATGGTGGAGATATTATTTAGTTTTATGTGTGCTCTTTAATTCTAATATAAGATTTCAATGCATCAAATGTTCTGATCTATGACGAGTTATTTGAGTCATGGCAATTCTGTACTAATATTTGCGTGGTGACAATTGCTTCTCGTGTCTTAACCCAAATTGTGAGTCGCTCATATCTCTTTAATAATTCTTAGTAAATTCTTAAATTCGTAAATTCTTTGGTGTTTGATTTTTGGGAATATTTTCAAGGTATCACTCATCAGGATAATCGGATTCTTTTACTTTTGTCTTCTTAGGTAGGGGGATCAAAATTGAACACAGCTTCTGTTAGTATAGTGTTTAACACTTTGTGTTTCTGAAGAGGCCAATAAATTTATTATTTCTTCATCGTATAATGCTTTTTTAATACTGTCTTCAGTTATTTGTGAGCTGTTTAGTGAGAAATTAATATCAATTGAGGTCTTGTGTCGTTAAATATATAGTTCGTTCACGTTTTTTCCAAAGGGTGTATTTCCTTATAATTATGTAAGACTACCTAAAATCACAGATTTTATTTGATAACAAAATTATTATGCGAAAATGATAAAAATAATACAAGTTATGACTTTTTCCATCAAAATAAATTAAACAGTGATATTAACAGTTGTATCATCGGCGCTAAAATGAATATCATGGGTCAGACATGCAGCAATCTAGTATAGGGAACATAATTTTTAATGATGTGCTCATAAAACTGAATGATTTTATTACGGTAAATGGAATTCTGCCTAATTCCATTTTGTAATGGTTATTCCGGAAAATTTAAATAAATTAGACATTGAATAAATGGGTATATATTCTATTGAAATGTGCATTTTCCTTGGGGCAGTGTACAATAAAAGTTATTAATACGTCTGAGCTGGTTAAACGCCGACAGCATCCATTAGACGAAATGCATATCGCGTGATTTGTTACGACATATAAAAATATCCTTTAGAGTTTATGCAGAAAGAAAAATGATCAAGAAATTCATCCAACCCTTCTCGAAATGTAATTTCTTTTCCATAATTCTTCTTTTTTATAATCCCAAAACAGTCTCTTTTCTCTCAGTGAGTTTCATTCTTTGATTTAGCGTTATCTTTTGTTATCAAAACTGCTGAATCAGCTTGATTATCTTCCTTCGCATCGTCCTCCTATTTCGCTTACTGTTTAGGAGAGTTTCTCATTTTTCTCGCTTTTCACATTAATTTTTGAAGTTATATTTTGAATCGTGACAGCTGTTCCTACTCTATCTTACTTTCTATCAAATTTGACATTTCACTATAATCAATTTAATGGAATATATAAAAATCTATACATACAAAACTTGTTTGGAAAGTATGTATAGAATTCTGTCAACACTATGGTTGAAAAGAAAACAAATGATAATAGTAACAATGCGTTCCTTATCGGCAACTATTGGGGAGTTCAAATCCAACAAAATTGGAGCTTGAGGCTCACTATGTTAACATTAGTATAGCCTCAACGCCGAAAAATGTTAATTAATGTATTAGCTGGAGGATTAATAAAATATGTAATGATCTCCAGATCATTACTGTTAGTATATTCTATCTTTGCTGGTATACAAATTTTCTGCCAATCAAGCGTATTATATTTTCTTTTGATGACTTTTCATAGCATTCTTTCATCGAGATTCAATCAATTTTTACTAGGTATCCAGTCGCTCTTCTTCCAAAACTTCCCCAAACCATCAGAGCGCTTCCGCCGTTTTTTACAGTTGATTAAACATGGATCTACCATCCGTTCTTCATTTCATCTACGAAAAACATTCCCCTTTTAGACCTACAGAGTTTAAACTTTGACTCTTCACTCCATAAAAATATCATCCACTCTTGATGCGTTCAATTTCCATGTTGCACAGTCCGCAGCAATCTCTTAATTTGATTTTGATCTCTCTCCACAGCCACCTTTCCAAAAAGGTTTTCGTTTCCTTTCCACTATAGAAGTAATCAAATAATCCCTAGATTCAATAATTTGAGCTGCTATATCTGAGCACGTGAGTAATCGATCACGTTCAATGATTCAAACACCCTGAAAGTTTTCCATTGTCAAAGCTTCTTGTGAATGCATATTTTTCCACGTTGTACTGTGAAGACTATGAAGATTTGCGATTAATGCGTGACTGCTGACCTAGCTCCTTGCTTTTATCTATTTTAAAACTGAATTTGCGTGAACAAAAACAATTCGTACATGGACGTCACAAAAATATGTCTTCATGTCAAAAATTATAAATCATAGCACGTTCCCGCGGTGCTAGCTGGAATTAAAGTACAATCATAAACTTTTCGCACTCACTGACACTATTATTTTTGATTCGACCTTCGATTGCCAATATGAAAGAGAAATTTATCAATAATGAATTGATTATGGAGTAGGCAAAACCTTTTGACTTGTAGTATACATTTCCTTCCATATTTAGATTGAAAACTTTGGTACCTCCAAAGATCTTCAATTTACTATACTTATAAATATGTCTAGAATTGAAGATTTTGTCATTGTAGGTCTCTGTATACTCAGTTTGATTTAATATGTAAATGTCGATGATATGAAGACAATTGCCACAACCGTTGGACTAAAATATTACTAGAAATAAAAATTTCTCTTAGATGTGTCTCCTGTTAACTAAATTGTGAAACTTTAGAACTGTCTTTCATCATAAAACAAGTTCATATTATTGCTAAAGTGAGATACCAGAAATAGTCCCGAAACTAACAAGAACCGATTCAAAAGTATATAAATCTCTAGTGGCTGTTTTCTCTATTCTTAGTCAGTTCGGTCAACGTTATCCTTTCTCCAGATAACTCCTTCTCCGTTATAACTTCTGCTACAATTACCCACAATTATTAATAATTCCATATTCTTGGTCACAAAGTAAAAAATTTTGCATAATGTTAATAATATATCAAGCATAAACAGAAATCGATTTGATTTGGTGGAACGGTCTCGTACAAAAGTTTCTAATGAATATAATCGGAAGTCAAAATGATTTCACGCTAGGTAACCATACTAAAAAGGGGCATTTTGATATATATGTGGTGTTGGTAACATAATTTATAATATGGGGTGGATAAAAAGGTCTTCATGAACTGTTAAAGTGACGAAATGTTATAGATTGAAAAATATTGAGCACCAAGTGAGACTTTTTATACATGGAAGGTATTATTCATGGAATAGTTATTTCTATATATTTGTATCAATGATTTCGATTAAATTTTTCATGGAATTTCAGTTGAAAGTTAACAGCAATTATATAACAGGTCAGCTGAAAAGTTTCACTTTCCGCAAACCCATTAATTGGAGCTAAATTTCTATTCAACAAGCTTTCCTTGAGGTCTGACGGTTGTCAAAAACTGACATTTTGAATATTTTTAGACAGCGGATGGATATAAGCAAGGGATACAATGAGTGAGCTTAAAATGAATTAGGAACATCAACTCGAAGGTTTGATCGCCGATTTAGGTTTTCTCACATGAACATCAGTCGAGAACTGAAGAGAGAGAGAGAGAGGATAGGAATACACACCATCACCACATCAACACTCACAATTACACTGTCTGACGCGCGTTTCGATAACCAAGTTATCGTCTCCAGAGTCTGAAGTTCATCTTCAGTGTAATTGTAAGTGTTGATGTAGTGGTAGTGTAAACAGTGTATACAGTAGGGAATAATAGTCCAAAATTTACTGAAGGACAGTTTAGAAATTGGAGGCAATCATGAGTTTGACGCGGATGACGTAAAAAATTGTCCCAATGATGTGAAACATATATCCAAAAAGAAATAAAGATAACGACTTGGTCCGAAGTAGGCATTTTACGTCCTTATGTCGGGACCCTCCAGTTTACACTTTTTTCTCATTCTTTGTAGTACTATCATCATGATTTTCATAAGCAGTTGTTGATATGTTGATGTTGCGGCCAAAAAATGTATCAGTTTGTTTTAGATATAACTCTCTTAATTTTTAAGGTATATAATCGATTGAAAAATAATTCTGTAGGAAAATTCATCTTGTATTAGATTGAAAAACTTTATAAAACATTGAACCCTCCATTTTTTAGAAGAATAACGTTCAAATGCCCCCAAAACGGTATCAGTTACACGCTACTTTGGAAGATTATATCTGGGTTAATTCTGAAGTTAAGAAAAATTAAATTAAATCAAAATTCATCAAAAAAACTCTATACTATTTGTTCTATATGGTATTTTACATAATTTCAAATTGTTTTTGATGAAAATAAAAAAGCGTTCTCTATTGTAACTATTATACTTTTCAAAATCAAGCTCTTTAAACCATTCAGACTACTAGATCATATTATTTCTATTCAATTGGAGTGACTTTTAAATTAATAACATTTTATTTCAATTGGGGTGGCAAGGTCAAGGGTAGAAATGACGTTTTATTCCATGAAATGATTAGATTCTATGTTATTTTCGTCATTACTCCCTTATTTTATGTATTACGAAGTCTTATAATGTCTATCTCATTTAAATGGTTTCTGAAAGGAAAGAAAACGATTCGATACATTTTTTTGTGAAATTGAACGTTTTTTCGATAAAATCTAAAGTTCCTGAGTTATTCGTGAACAATTGATTAGAAATAGGCGTTTTTTTGAACAAAAACTCAAAATTTCAATTAAGAATAAGTATTGATTTCTCGACAAAGCTCTTAGAATGTTTTTTATATCAATTTATATGGTTTGTTTTATCAAAAAAATACTACACCACCTACTGTTAGAATTTCAAGTAAACCATTGTCAACTGGACTAAAGATGAACCTGTTTAAGAAGTTCATATATAGTTTCCACAAAAAGTGCAACAACTTGTGAGGCAGTTTTTTCAGGTGAAACAATACCTTATCATAATTTTTTTGTGTATTACATTAATGCTTTTCACAGTGTAATTTTTATAGATTTCGTTCTACAAGGATAGTGGGCACCAATATCACTTTTGCTAATATGATTAGATTGACTAAACTCAGGTTTCATGACTACTGAATATGACACGGAAATAAATTATAATGAAATATGAGTTTATCGATATTAATAAAGCAAAAAAAAGTGTCATCATAATTCGAATAGTCAGAAATATCACCCGAACCAATCATAAAATTAATGTAGTTTGGGGTTTGGTTATAATAAATTATTTAATGGTAAATCCAACGCACCATAACAAAACCATTTCAATAATTAGACATAATGCGGTAGTTATCATATATTGCGTTAAACAGAGTGACAAATGGAAATGTAACGACAAAGTCATAATCAGAAACTGATATTGTGAGGCACTATTTTATACATCGTGGAAAAATATTTCTGATACCAACACGTGAGATAATAAAGAAAAAATAATTTTTTTTTGTTAGAAGTTGTCTTCGAGGGGGATACATTAAAACGGTTGAACAATTTTTGTCCAACGAACATCCTTTTGTGATCTGATAACAGAAATAAGTGACTAGGATGAGATCTGGAGTATATAGTGGATGTTGAAAAAATTTAAGACCCAATTCATGCAATTTCGCCAATCTTCACATTGATTCCTAGCAGGTTTTTATTAAACAGCATTTTCTTCTTCAAACAAGGCCGTTTCTCTCTATTCGTCGGGTGAATTGATAAACACTGTCTCTTACGTTCTTAATTTATTTAATATTGTACACTACAGTTAACTATGTGTAATAATTCACTTACCACTAACTTAATTTATTCAAATTTTTCGATTACTTGTGTTCACTGTGACTATTTATTATAAACTTATATATATATATATATATATATATATATATATATATATATATATATATATATATATAAATATATATATATATATATATATATATAAATATATATATATATATATATATATATATATATAAATATATATATATATATATATATTTATATATATATATATATATATATATAAATATATATATATATATATATATATATATATATAATATATATATATATATATATATATATATATATATATAAATATATATATATATATATATATCCGAAAAGATCTAGAAAAATAAAAAAACCAATAAATCAAAAGATCTTTTTAAGAATTATTCATAAAGAACGAGGTGAAGAAAACTCTTGTAGAAAAGTTGTATAAAAACAAATAATGTAGGAATTCCGGGTATTTCGTGGAATGCGGCGCCTTCACCGAATTTTATAATTCTATATTTCATATATCCAAGGAGGACTGACTCCAGGATGAAGATGAGTTCGTAACATTGTGTAATATCCTGTGTTCATCGTTTTCCTCTTTCTAAAAAAAATTGAGGATTAGTGATAGCCTTTATAGTCGATTTTTGGTCTTTTCACACTTTGGTGTCGACCTCAGATCGTTTTGAAATTGGGGTATTCCATTTTATGGCTAAAATAAAAGCATTCCGCTTGTGATTACTAATTTGTATCATTATGGGAAAACGGCATGAAATTTTCAAATGAAATATGTCTGAGCTATACATTGAAGACATTAATTTATATCGTGAAGACAAAGATGATTCTACAGGGCGTTTCCAAAATTATAGTAGATACTCTAAAAAAAAGGAATAACCAAAATAACGGTTGACATAATTCAATTCAAACCAAACCATGCCCATACAAAAACAAAGAACATGCTCAACCACGCTGGATATATAACAGAAAAACGTAAATGGATTTCAGGTGAGAACCTAGTATGATTGATAGTTATTACCAACATGTAAACATGGAAAATAGCATTGAATACATGACCATGAATTCCTTTGTGTCAACATGGAATACTCAAGATTCAAGACTTTGGAGACGTATCAAGTACGAATGAGTCCAGGTTAAGCTCAAGATACAATACACATAATTTTGAACAAGTATGTTTTTCAAGTACAGAGCTATGACGCTTTTTGTGAGGACACGTAAAGAACCTCAGGTAATTCTGCAGCATGGTAAGGTATAGGTTAGGATAACGTGACAAGGACTTTAGGATGTAACGCTGAACACTAATGAGATCCTGATCACGTTTACTTCTTATCAGAAATGCCTCGTAAGATCCTTATCAGGATTGTCTAATAAGATCAGAATTACTGTATAAGGTTCTGATCAGGATAACTTCACATAGCCTTCATCAGTATTGTCTTGGTTTGTTCTAATCACGATTACATAATATATGGGAGTAAGAGGTTGGCGCATTTCTAAGAATACTCTATTTATCATAGAAGTTCATATCCACCATAAATTTCATTTGAAAATTTCATATTATGAAAAACATTCAAACAAATCATGAACACTCTTTTTTATTTCAAAAGTTCGAATAATAAATAATGCTCAAAATCATGAAACAGTAACTTTGTCGATGCATTCTTATTCTTTTAATGCTTATCCATGGATGTTCGCAACCACGGTCTTTATTGATACGCCTGAGAATATCCTCATTCCTCACTTTGGCAGTCCATGGTATCTTCAGGATTCTACGATATACCCACATTTCGAATGCCTCTAATTTGTTGATGTTTTTTACCTTAAGAGTCCAACCCTCCATCCCGTAAAGAAGCACTGACCAAACGTAGCACCGCACAAGTCTCAGGTCTAAGATCAAGATCAAAGTCGGTACATGTAAATACATTTTTAAATTTTATGAATGTACTTCGAGATTGTTCAATTCGACATTTTATTTCACCGTCCGACGACCATTCTTCATAGAGCCATGTTCCTAGATATTTAAATTTTTCTACCCTTTCTATAGGTTTTCCATTATATGTTACTATAGATTTTCTAAACGTATTCGCTTCCCTAGTGATAATCATGATTTTAGTTTTTTTGATGTTGATGTTTAATTCCATGTTTTGGCTATGTCCTCCTACTATATTAATTAGTTATTGTAGGTCATCTATATTATCTGTAATCAGCACTGTGTCATCGGCGTAACGTATGTTGTTTACCCAGATTCCATTGACTTTGATCCCAATGTCTCTATCTTCAAGTGACTCTCGAAAGATGGCTTCAGAGTATATATTAAACAGGAGCGGCGACAATATAAAACCTTGTCGTACTCCTTTGCGAATCCGAACTTGCTCAGTTAGACCATGCTTTACTTTGACTTGCGCTTTTTGGTGCCAGTACAGATTTTCGATACAACGAATGTCCTTTTCGTCCAAATCCAATTTTTTAAAAAGCTGCATAAGTTTGTGATGTTGAACTTTATCGTTGATGCATTACTACACTTAAATGTTATTTTTTTATCTATTTCAATGTGTCTTTAGGGTATTTCCCTCATTTCCAATACTTAAGCATCACATGGAAACCTATGTAATGGTTTGAGAAATCACTAACAAAACACTCTAAAATAAATAGGAAAATTATTACAGCATTTGACAGTAGGAATGTCATACATCTGGATGCAAAAAAATGAGACAGAACGTTCTTTAGATCCGAATGCTTCTAATATAAACAATGATGAACTAATATAAGCGATATATTATCATGTTAACTAAGTTAAGAAATTTCTATTCACGCGAAGATTTAGATCTGGTTTAGATTTATAACATCAATGAACTACCTCTCTCATTTGATATCCAAATCCATAGACAAATGAATAAGCAATTTCTAGAGCTGATCCAAATTTTCTCCGAAAAATATCATTTTTCCAATAAGGTGAACCTAATAAAAAATAATCTATTTCCAATAGAGTCAACCTAATGTGATACTAATGTGGACCTTGTTAGGATAACCTATAAGAAATATTTTCCTCATCAATAAGATATTCCTGAGAGGTTCCTCGGACATGATCAGGGAAACCTAATCGAAAATCTATTCATTTCAAATAGGGTTTATCCTGATGCACTCCTAGCATGGACCTCGTCACCTTTGTTTGAATTTAAACTTTGTTTTAACCTGATAAGATCATTATAATGTTTCAGGGAAATGAGGAAAAAATTACAAGTAAAAAACAATAAATTATGCGTATTGTACGTGTAAATCCAGTGTATGTATCATATAGATATAACACAGGAAACGATTAAATCAATGTGTTCAAAACGCTAATAAATATATTGAAATATCGTTTTTGATGATGTAATTCGGCCAAAACAAATGTATGATCTGGTGGTTCTTTATTTAGTTCTCTTGATGTAGAAGCCCTGGTTTCTTCTGGTCGATGAACTGGATATTAAAGTGAATAATTCAGGTAATTCTTAAGATGGATAACCCATAGTCAGGACGATTTGTACTTCTTGTTTATTATTATTTTTTTCGTTGCTGATTTAAAAAATTCTTTTATGTAGGTTTGTACTTCCCCTTTGATTTTGTAGATAGCAGATTTTATGTTTCATGAACCGTTCTCGCTGAATTTTTAATTAGTAATAAAAATTTTCTACGCCGCACGTGTGGGATTTTTTTGTATTCACCTCTTTTCATATTTTCAAATAATATGTGGTATAATAAAAATTCTTCTTAGACTTTATCTGAGAATATCTCAGGATATATATTAATATTTGTACATTTTTATGAGTGTACGTAGAGTCATTTGGCATATAATAAAACACACAAGTTTATAATGGATGTTAATAATTCACACGAAAGTAACACACAACGTTCTTATTATGAACTTAGGGTTGCAGTACTGTTGTATGCAAATTAGCGCGAGGAGGAGTTGTTTATTATTTCCTGTCATTTCGGTCCTAATGTATCCTCTTTCTCTGACATCGGAAGCGGAGAATCTATATTTAGTAAAACGGAAAATAACAACTTCAGAAAATGTGTAAATCACAGATAAAATATAGGATCTTGATTAAAATGGGACCTGGGATCCCGGTTGTTATCTACATTTGAGGTTTACTATTCTGGAGATAGGGTTATTTGACCAAAATAAATGAATTTGTTTCATTATACAACGTGTCCGTTTGAACGGTTTGGAAATTACAAAGCAAATGTTAGGGATTAAATACTGTATTTTCTTATGTTTTACATTATGGGTGGAATAATACCCCTATTATTACACAGAAAACCAAAGGAAACAACTAGCCGAAAAAATTTTATTCTTGAGAAAAGAATACGAAGGTAACGATCTAGTGACAAGATAAATATAAATAGTGATAACTACATAAAAAAACGGGCAAGAGTATAGGGATGGTTCCAGAAATACGTAGCTCCAATTCAACTTTAATTAATTAATTTTGGACATTGGAATAACGGATGTGTGAGCTGGTGCATTGTTTTGATATAACAACACTTTCTTCATAGACAAACGTGGCGGTTTTTGCTTGATTTCTTCGCTCAAACGTTTCAATAAGTTCGCAAACACTCGTTGTTGATAGTTTTGCCTTTTGTCAAGATGCTTAATGGAACGCCATGAACTTGCCTTCAGATGGAACGGTCTTTGCCTTCTTTGGAACTGGTTCTTCCTTTTCAGTTCATTGTTTTGATTGTGCTTTTGTTTTGTGAAGTTACCACGCTTTATTTCTGGGAAAAAATACAAAACACTCAATGAAAAGATCTTTTTTTGTTCCATTTTGAGCCAAGGTGGCACTCATCATGCTCACAGCTGTGGAATTTTGGAATGCCTACTACTATGTCTGCTAGCTCACACACTCCCAGTTTAGGATCATTGCTTAGTGGATTTTTTTCAACATTTCTGGAGTCGTCACCTCATTGGGTTGATGTTGGTCTTCGCAGGTCGTACGGCCTCATTCAAACTCTGCTAAGTAATCAAAGAATTGAATGAAAAAGTGATTAACGAAAAAATTGATCAACAAAATGGTGATAAATTGGTCAAATATCTACAAGATACTTTCCAGCTAAGTGAAGATGATGATAATATTGCTCAAGGAGTGGAGTGGAACAAGAAGATTCATCTTATATATTTTATAGAAATTATTATATTATGAAGATGCTGTTGAATTTGATATAATTATTGATAAAGTTATGAGGCAGTTCACACAAGAAAGCAATAGCAAATTTTAGGGAAAAATATGTATTACTGATGTAGAAGGTAGAAGGTCATTATAATCATTCATTATAATCCAACATGGAGGTTTGTTCTTGCAGGCCTATATATTTTTTCCTTATATTGTTGAAAATATTCAAAAAATTGCTGTTTAAATGGCTACCACTCATAGAAAAATATAATCTGATCCCATCTCATCAGTTTTGGTTTATAGACTATAGTTTACTCTCAACTAAATTACAAATTTTTTAGAAGAGTCGCTGAGAGAAATCAGTTATCAAATTAGACATAAACTTATCGCGGAAATTAAACCCACAGTGTTTTAAAGCTGAATATCAACTTCTTTTAAATAAATACCGTATAGAAAAAGTACTTATCTCTTTAAAGTGGACTGCCAATTTTGATTCTATGATTTCAAGAAAGATTCCCGTCGATCAAAAACCAAAGCCAAGGATATATAAATTCCCCACACAAAAAGCGCATCATGAAAACAAACGGAGAGGATAAAATCATACCCAATCGGGAATAACATCTTAGGATGTTTTCCTGTATCTTGCGAGAACGCTTTTAGCATACACTTAAAACTTCAAGAGATGTTTTTAGAGAGATACAGGAAAATAGAGACTCACTTGTATAAGTAGGAAAAAGTACAAACTTAGTCAATCCTAATCTTCTCGGAGTGAAGGAGGTGAAAAGGCACAAACGGAAAGGGAAAAAATCTGTAAATTCTCATGATTCCTCGTTTTGGGAGTTATTAACTTTTCCAATATAGTTGATATAACTCACATATATCCGATAAATCCAATTTTTTTATATGGGATTTCTAACGTGTATCACAACGACCCCAAATATATACAAATCACAAATCGGGGAGGTTTCGCAAATATAATATTATGTGAAAAATATCAGGTGACGTGAATTGTGTTTTTATGAAACGGAAAACAAACGAAGAGCTTTGAAATGAATGTCTCTGTAGTTGTCTTTGAAGTTCGTCCAACTAAATGGAGAAGGAGCTCTTTGCAGATATCTTTTTGGTATACCAAAAGGAATTTTTTATGGTTTCAGATGATACATTTTAATATCCACAGTAATAAAAATGTTGAGGTCTTATTTTTTATTTTATAATGTTACTTTTAGTGATACAAAAATGGCAAAAACATTTTTCTTTTGATTCCGTTCTCTTTTTTTGTTCAATGCTAAGAATTTTGATGTAACAACATCTGAAGCTTTGATTTCGATATACAAAGAAAGGAAATATGCTTTTTCTGGTAATCTAATCAAAGTATTTAATATTTAGATTCATAAACCAGTTTTGAATTTTGATAAAGTCATTGCTAGAAAAACGCTCTTCGCAAAAAAAAGATTCTAACATATTTCTAGAGCCTAGTATCAAGTATTATGTAGGTCGTTTAAAAAATATAGTGTAAAACACCTCAAAGTTATATTTTATGATATTGGCATACTTTGAGATTTCTTCACAGCGCGCAGTGCAAAGATCCCAAACTTCTGCCCGTGTGGTGTATTCTATTTTTGTTTATATCCCACAGTGGGGCAAAATGTTGGAAAGCTGACCGAAAGTCTACAAATCGAATTTAGATTTTCGAATTTTTCACTCGTAAAAACTCTCAGATACCAATACAATTTCAACTCAATCGTTTTAAATACTTTTGGCGAGCTTTTCTTTCTCTTCTCTCCACGTGCATCTGGTCTAAAGTACATAATTAAAGGAGTGAGAGAAGTTGATGTTTTATCCGTTAATCTGTTTTAATAATAAAATTTGCTTCGGTATCGAAATTTTCTTTTCTTCGTTTGCAGATTCGTCGGTTGAGATCGAATATCCAGCGAGTCATAAAGAGACAACGACATAATTATAAAATAATATTATTGTAAGTGCTAACAGAACAGTTCCCACATTATTTGTATTCAAATGTCCAGTCTTTGTTCCTTCTAATCCCCAACTGTTTAGAATCACTTAGTTTGAAATTAGATCTTTTCAAAAAAGTAAATTTTTACTTTTAAAATTTAACTGGCGCTGCTAACAGGATATTGTCTGTAGTGAAGTACACCCTATGTTGTAAACAGCTACATTTTCTATCAAGAATCTACACTTAGACTATCCAATCAAGCTGAAATCCCAGTTTCAAGATTCAAAATTGCTGCCTATTGAAGTTCAACAAAATCATTTAGGAATATCAGCATTTATATTTTTCATTTTGATAATTTCACTGTTATATTTGTACAGGAAATATTTCAGCAATTCCCACATTATTTGCGTTCAGGTGTTTTAGAACATTTTTCATATTATCAGCAGACATGTGTAGACATCCTGTTAATACGATAGTTATCATATATTACATGTTATTTTACTTTATTCAGCATACTTGCTTCCTTTTTATTTGTTTAACAATTCTAGAAAAAACCAGTCTTTGTTCTAATCATCAACTGTTCAGAATTACTTAGTTTGAAATAAAATATTTTTAAAAAAGGTGAAAAATAATTATTCACAAATGACTGTCAGTCGGGGTGATGAAATTGTTTCTACTCCCATTGTTGTGTGTGTGGGAGTATGATGACCTCATACTGAGGCTTTTGGCCACAGAATTTCTTCATATTGTACCTAATAAATATAAATGATATGAAGAACTATACTTGCTTCCTAAATTATGTGATTCCTTAAATATGTGAATCAGATATAGTCATTTTTCTTTGACTCTAGAAAATATAATTGATAGATTTTGGCAGCTGCAAATAGAGACCTCGGATGTTTTGCTAAGTTTACTGTAAGCTTCTCTCCTGAGTTTGATTCTCTATGCTTGCTTTTTAGATCAGCTTGACAGTTCAGAAGAAATGAATGCTGTTATTTGGCTATTTGTCAAAGTTCAATTGCCTTATGAGATACATAAACATTTCAAGAAGAGCTGAAGCTGAAGAAACGCCATCCAAATGAACATTCGAAATTGAATAATTAAAAAAAGCAGCTGCTATTTATCAAAGGTTATTTGTCTTCGTAGAAACATAAACTACATACATTGAAAGGAATTATTGAACTAAAGAAAAACTCTTCAATTGAGTGAAATTAAGACCTGAAGAACCGCACAGAGAGAGCAGGATAGTGAAAATTGAATGATGAAGAAATGATAATTGATTTTTGTCAAAGGTTATTTGCCTCGTTAGAAACATAAACATAAAACTTTCCAAGAAATAAGCAAGATTAACAAAATATCTCCAAATGAAGAGGATCGGAACAGAGGAAGAAGGACAGTGAAAATTCAATGATGAAGAAATATCAGCTGATATTTGTCAAAGGTTATTGGCTTCGTCAGAAACATGGACAAAATACATTCGAAGGAATAATCAATCCAAAGAATTGCTCTTCAAATAATGGAAACAGCAACAGAAGAATGAGCATAGAATTAAAAAATTGACAATGTGAGGCAAAAAGAAGGCAACGTCTACAAAATAGAGAATTATCTTAATCAGAGGAAAGATAAATGAACCAATTTTAGATGAAATGATAACAATTTATTAAAATTCATTTTATTTCTTGTATTTTTTTTCTTTGCAATCACTTATTCAGATCAATTTTCATTTTTTACATCTACCAGGTGTCCCGTGACAGCTCACAATTGTTTACAACGAAAATCACCTTAGGTACTTCTGATAATGTTGTTTATATTCATATTGATAATAAAAAAAATCAAGTACATATTATCGTAGTATTACATACAGACTAACATAAAATTTGTGTACGTCACCAGAAAGGTACTTTTTCCATGAGGAGCGTGTGGTAGTCAGTGCTCTCTATGTAAGTGTTCTTTTTGTACCCAGCATCGAAACTATCGATGGAGGCCTCGCAATGACTAAAATTCTCCTATTTTCCTGGTTCTTTTTTTCCAATTAGTTTCTCTCTTGTTATATACTATGTTATCTGGAGTGAAGACTATTCCGAATTTCTTGTAATTTTGTTTTGTTTGTGTACAATATCCATATTTCCCATATCGTATGCTGAGAACCATGAATTTATTTGATGCTTCATACGAATGTTGTGAGTTCTATTTACGTATTTTTGGAAGACATACTCCACCTCCTATCCTTTCGATAGGTCCTCCTTGGTTTACCATGTATTCTCCGTCCCATTTCCTAGTTCTAAACGAGCTTCCGAGAGGTTTTCTCTTCTTTACCGTTACCGGGGTAGTTCCGGTAGCTACACACTCTTGTCATCGCAGTTGTTCCGTTGTAGTAATGTGTGTATGTTAAAGATGAAGATTAATGCTTCATACTTCTTTTTAGAAACAAAAATTTCTGCCAATATTAACAAATATTTTGGAAATTCGCTGGCTGTAAGCTCTTGGGCTATAATAGGAAAGGAAAAACAGGTTATTAGTGGTACGTCCTTTATCATAATCTGTTCTATAATTTTCGGAACATCACTGGCTACTTATTCAATCTTTAGACCATTCGTATAAGATGGGTTTGGATATTTAACTTGTCCTCAAGCCAGAATCTAGATCTTATTATTTCGGGATAATCTATATTCATAAAACTATTTCTTAATATAGCTCTTTGGTCTATACTAGCGAGATTTTCCTTAAAAATGATTCAAATAATGGAACTGAATATTTTTCCTATAAATAACTTTCGGTTTTATTAGCGTAGTCAGGAGTAAAACCCAAAATATACAGTAATTTGAATTTATATAACCAGAGTTTTCTCAGCGATAATTAATATATACGATTATTACCTTGGTTCATGGGAGAAAGGTTCTGCATAAATGTTTCTTACTCTCCTCGGTAATGGAGGCGGACGGGGTTGGTAGCTATCCATTATTTCAGAGATATCTTACTTTTTAACGACGAACGTGCAAGGTAGAGTTCATTCTTCTGTCGAGTACACTACGAAGTTCAACTGAAATTATCTACAAAAAATATTTCATTTAAAACGTAATATATTCCAAAGAGAGAGGAATTTCCACGTAAACTGATTTTGCGAGAATTAATTTCAGATAATTTCAAAAGAAACTTGTGATAAATTGATTATATTCAAGATTCCAGAAAATTTTATTTTTTTGAAACGGTTAGTAAGCTGCTAAATTACAGTTGCTCGGGGTATACGAAAAAAAATCACCCATTATAGAAAAGTAGGTACTTAGCAATACTTGAATAAAAGAAATCTATAGGCCTTGTTTTGCATTAACTTTCGTGTATGAATCGAAGTATTTTTATCACAATGAGTCATGGAAAACATCGCGTATTTTACAAGAACTGTCGTTCATACATTGTTAATTGATGATTATACTATATTGGAGGATTAGTCGAAGTTTAAACCTTAAGCAAAATCCGTACTAAGACATCTACGTCTGAAGACAAGTTTTGAATGACAAATACATGAAAATAGTTATATAATTTGAACTTATTGTTCATAGAAACACAAATAGCATAAATATCCTTCTAAGATCATTCTAATGATTAGAAAACTCAGCAATGTCGTAAGGACGATCTGGGACGTAGGTATAATCTTTGAAGAAGTTAACTCGGTCATAGAAACTCAGTCAGAAAATGTTATTTTGAGTATTACCATAGTTTTAGTTTTTTTATTATGTATTATAATCCTATAGTAGACCATATAAGAGCATTTTCGTTGTGGAAATGCGGGAAAGTCAAACAACAAATTTTCAGTCCCAAACGATGAATATATAAGTATTCGAAAGCTCGGAATATATTAGGGATGGTACACTTTGGTGTCTAATTTAGCCACATTCCAAAGAATGTTCAATTTCTTCTGATTCTAAGTGAATGATACAATGAAGCATTTCATGTATAAAAACAATACAATAATTGCCACTTCAAAAATATAATAAGAGATATTAAATTAAATCTCCCAATTTTTCGGTCGATTAAATAATAAAATTCAACAACCGACATACGCTCAATCGTCCTTGTTAAGAGTTTATTAGCCAATTATGCATCTTCATGTCCACGACAATCAACCATTTTAGTCACTACTACAAAGATAAGAGACAATACTTTCTAGTTTATCAGATGATATCGTTGCTGAGATATAAATTGTTCAAAATTTCAGCCTTAGTTATGTAAAATGAAATTTTATCACAAAATACAATCTATTAGCATTGTTAAATTATGAAATATACAAAGCTTGACTTAATAAAAAAAAAGATCAATTTCAATCTAGAGAATACCTTCATCGTGTATGAATGACTTTTAACGACGAATTGTTTAAAAAATTGGAGTAAGATTTAGAAAGAAAAAAAGAATGAACCTCAATTGCCGCTTGCCAATAGATAAAGGGATGTATAGGATATTGTTATTTTTATAATTTTTTGTTAAAATAGAATAACAAAAATGAGTCCATAACTCTATAAAATAAACAAAAACAGTGCAAAGAACCTTAACCAGAGAATCCTTAGTTTTCAGAAGTGTGACTAGCCAAAAACGTGTCAATGGATGTTTCCTGGTCAAATAAATGAATAATGAGTAACCAGGAGTAACAATATCAGTCTGCAATAGCCAAAAATGTATCAAAGAAAATGACCTGATCAAATAAATGAATAATGAGTGACCAGGAGTATCAAGATCAGTCTATAATAGCGAAAAACGTGATATACAAGATATTCGCAGTTCTATCAAGATCGAAAACAAAATACAACACCGAAGATAAATACCTACAGTTTGTTATAAATGAAAAATCTAGAGGTAAAATGCAAAAAATAGAACAAAACAAAATGTAGAATAACGTTAAGGAAAGTAATGATAGTTGAAGAACACCAAAAAAATAGAAGGAAGTAGATGGCAATCATCACCTCGTAATCCACTTTGTTTTGAATGTAACGAATATGGGCATATTTCTATGTAGTATGAACCAAATTAGATAATACTAAAAGCAAGTATAGCATTTGAGGATAGCACACAGAATAATTTGCTATCAACAATGACCGACGGTTTGAATACGAATACCATCAAAGACTATAACTTAAAATATTTTCAAGAAGCTACCATGACTGGAAAGATATGTAAAGAGTACATAGATCTCGAAGGTCAATGTTGAGAGAGTCTGATTTTCAGAGGATAAGTCTTCAATTTGAAAGCTTGAATACTTGCAATGTTAATTAAAAGTATTGGAGATGGAATATATAAGATATATACATTCTACCTGATGAAGTTCTTAGGATTTTGAAGGACAACCATATACAGAGCAAGAACATTTTTCAATCATTAGGAAGGAACTCGTGATAATATTTGACGATACAAACCGAGGTATATTTGATGATTGAAAATAAAATTCAGTTCAGAAAAACTGAAAAATACAGTCTTCGATATAATAATTAAATTAATGTCACTATTATAAAAGCGAGAGGTGCTTCCAAAGACATAAAGAGTCGAAAGTGCTGATATGGTTGACGATATCTTTTCGTGGTCGTTCTTCAGCAAACATTTTTCTTTCTGTAAATTTTATAGCTGCCAAAATATATGAAAAAGAGTGTTAGATTAATGTAGAAAAGGCATCCTTGATGTTATAGCAACTGTTCATTAGGCAGGGGACTTTATCTGTTTCCAATTTGCCTCAATTGAGCGTTTTCGATGCAATTTGAGACGAATCATGTTTTATGAAGCTTGTGAAGTAACTACACATAGACAATAAAAAAAGAAAATTCTGAGCAAACAAATCCGAGCCGAATGGAGAAGTAAAGTGCAAAAAATTGATTTAAAACAAACAGTTTATACTGATTTTCTCTCTCTGTACCCTTAATAAGGAGAATGGTAATAAATTTAACGAAATATTCCAATTTTTTTTGTATTTTGCATTACAGGTCATTGAAATCGAGACAATTGATAGTTTATTTTGAAGATAAAAAGCAATCTCTCTAATTCTTGGAATAGACAGTCTAACAAAAAACTTTTGTAGCAATTCTTAAATCTATATGTTCATGTAATTTGAACCCCAATACCATATTTAGAGGAAAATATAGTGAAAAACTTCGGAAACGTTAATATATGTAGGTTTTCTCATTTAAGATCTTGATATTTCCACAACTGATATTTATTATTAATTAATATCATTTTTGTACAATAATGGGAAATTTTCAACAACTTGACTATCGTAAATCATTTCAAATTATCGCGTTTGATAAATTTACATGGAAAACCTCTCTTGTTAACATTTATAGTTGTAATTATAACAGAGAAAATGCGGGTTGCTTGTAATTACATAGACACTTCTGAATATGGCTGCTATCAACATCTAATTACATCAATTAACAATACTACAGCTGCTTAAAATGTAATAGCATGAAGTATAAAACGGTTTTAGATCTCAAAAATTGAGAAATGGTTTATGTAAAACAAATAAACAATTACATTGTACGTTGGGCATATCTTGATGCAATTGATATTTCTCTAGTAACTAACTAAATGCTCAAAATCTCGGTAACAGTTTAGAGGAACTGGAGGTTTACGCATCTTAAAGTCATCCGACCAAGCTTTGATCCTTTTGTCCTTTGATGTTTAATGTAATTTAAACTTCAAAGACAGTTTAGTTGTTTTAATTTAAAAGTGGATAAAGTGGAAATGGATAATTGCTTCTACACTATGAAATATTTCTCATTATAAAATAAATTTGTTTCAATTGTTGTAACCTACATTTTGCCTGTAAAGTAATAGAGTCCAGCAGACTTTTTAGTTACTAGTTCATTGTTCAAATCATATTTCCTTCAAAAATAACAAAGATCGAATCGAAATGAATATGAATGATATTTCCTTCAACGTTTTAAGTAAAATTTTTCCTTGCTAGCTTTTTCGCTAACTCATATATGTCAATTAGTAGTAGTATTTCCGTAACGGAAAAACCTGCTGACTGAGGGTTGTTATGCAATTTCATCGCGTATCAAATTTGTCGTTGAGAACATGTCATCACTTACCTGTGCTAAAGGCCCACCTCTTAAACGTCAAAAAATCACTTTAACGTCACCTGAGATCCTAATCTCACGCTACACTGGAAAAACAATAATTAAATAAAAAACACCATGTTAACATGAATTTCGAGTCGCGATTACTATCGGGAGAAAAAAAATTACAGGCGGTCCGCAAAGCTAAATATCACGCACGATATACCGCGATGGTATCCCGCTTGCTCAACAGTTTGTTCTCAAGTGGGGTTGATTTCGATGCGGTATACTGACTTTGGGGCGCGAACGATAGAGGGCTAAAGCGCAATCGCAGCTGCGAGTTCAACTCACCCCCGTTTAGCTAAACAGAACTACGAGCGTTGCCAGGTGGTTACCGTTTTTCCGCGAACATGTGGTTATTTTTAGATCTCGGAGAAAATATTTCATTTCCTTGTTGCGGTTCGCCTACGTTTCCTTTGAGTTACAAACTCATTTCTGTCGAGATGAACATAGGATAAAATTATTTCAGAGAGAATCTATTAGATATTTGTTCTTATTAGCAATCAACATAAAATATAAGCGACAAACTACAGGTTTGTTTGTATTGATAATACACTTTGGCATCTATACTCTTTTATGCTCAAAATGAAATAATTTTGGTTCTATTAATGATACTGGTTTCATTGAAGTGATTGCAAAAATAAACAATTATTGTTTAAATAATCACGATTTTTTTAAAGCCGAATTTACTTGCTTTTACTTTTGATAAAACGACAGTATCAATATGAAATTTCGTAAAATTGTCGCCTTCGACACATAGTTAGTATTTCTAATATAAAATCTAGTCCTATAAAGTGTTAAGTGGTTAGGTTAGGTTATGAGGATTAAATATAGTCAGGCTCGGATTAAAATTCATAGCCCGGGACTAAAATAATAACGGGGCACTGTTAAGACTTTTTCCACATGATGGAGCCCTCTTGGACATAAGCTATAGCCCCCCAAGCCCCTAGCTCAATCCGGCCCTGATTTTAGTGATATTGGACATGATAAAAAACACATTGTCTTACAGCGAAAACGAAATATTTTATTTTTATCAAAACACAGCTTTTTTACCATCTACTCCATGAACAGAGTGATAAATAAGTTACTAAAGTGATTCAGGAACCATCCATTGACGGTACTCTGAGAGTATTTAATGTGGGAGATCTTCTGGCAATATTCTCTTCAATCTTCTCCTTGCTATTGACTTTTTGAATCGATTATTCATCAACTAATTGTTGTGGTCATTGGATCGAATGTTGTATTTTGTGGAATGGTTTTGTATCACATCTTTGCGTAGTGGGATGTTCAGATCGTTATGAATCGTTTGGTAAGTAAGGTACCAGGGGGCTCTACTCTACATACGGGAGTGTTTTGAATTATGTTTGAAGTATCTTCGTATTTAGGTTTACTACCCCGTACGACCAGACTGGTATAAATATGGTTTTGTAGATGAGCAATTCGAGTCTTAGTCTTCTTCTTCTTCTTCTTCTTCTTATTTTAAGACTGTGTCTTGTGTTTTCAAAGAGGCAGCCTAAGTTGTGACTGCGAGGACCAGCTCTCATACCAGCGCTTTGGTGGTCTTCCAGGGGGTCTACTTGTATTGGGTCTCTCTTCCTTTGTGATTTTCGCCAGTCGATCGTTGTTCATTCTATTGACATGATCTCTCCATGCTCTTCTTCTAGTTCTGGCCCATCTCACTATATCCGGAACGTCACACATTCTTCTAATTTCATTGCTCCTTATTCTGTCTCTTAGTGTTTTCCCTGTGATTGAGCGTAATGACACAAGTTTTATATATCCGTGTTTTGCTTTCGATACTTAAAAATTTATTCCTCCATATCACGGTTCGAAGGAATCCTGATATCCTAGATGCTGCTGTTGTTTGCGTTTTGACTTCTTGTTTCAAGTTCCTATTGCTCGTGATGTTAACCCCTAAATATTTAAAAGACATAACCTGTTCTACACTTTTATTATAAATTGCCAGTTTGCATCTTCTTGGTTCTCTCGCTATTGTCAAGGATTGTGTCTTTTGTTTCGATATGATCATATTGAATTTTCCTGCAACTGTTTCAAATCTGTGTAGCAGTTTTTGCAGATTATCCTCATCTTTGGATATCACAACCGCGTCATCAGCGTAGCAAACTATCTTAAACTCATGTTTTCCCATTCTGTATCCTCTGCCTGCCGTTTTGACTTCTTTTATGATTTCGTCCATTATAATGTTGAAGAGTATACTACAATACATATATACAATATATATACAATACTCTACTCTACTCTGATTCTTAGTCGAAACCTTTTTCTGAGTAGCCAGTGCATATTTTTTATTCCAAATCTAACTGTTTTCTCGTGTTTTCCATGTAAGTTTTCCATCTAAATGCAACCCTAAGTATTTGACAACTGGTTTTATCGGAATGTTATTTGATCTGATTTACTTGCATTGACGTTAATTTTCCAGTTTTGTAACAAATTTAGATGATTTTGTACTTTTTCTATTCTAATTCTATTGTCCCATCTATTACCATGATTGAAGTACTCCAGATTCTATCGTATGGTAAATTTGAGTAGGTATTTCAGATTGTATAGGAGACTATCAAGACAGACTCTGTCGAACTGCTTCTGTATGTCGACAAATACTCCAGAACTAACCTTTTTTCTTCTAAGGTTTTTTTATTTGTTAATTATCCTGTGGAATTGTTGAATTGTGAAGTGTTTTGCAACCGAATTGGTGGTAAGACAGTTTCTGAGAATACAGAGATAAGTTTTTCTACAAAATAGTTTGTGAGTCATAAATAATTATTAATATAATAATAAGAAAATCGTTATAGATGTCGGTAGCTACGCCTTTTGCATTTATTCTTCAATACAGAACAACTAACCCTTTTTTAAATAAAATTAGTGATTTTTTTATTTAAAGAGGGGTAGATTTTGAATCACTTATCATTTTTATCATAGCATAGTAGCTTGTCAAAGAAAAATTGTTTGTTGTTTCATATATTCCATAAGTACATTGAATGAAAAGTTTAACGATCTCTGTTTAATTTTTAAAATTTTTTCGAAAAAGTTAGTTGAATATATAATAGTATTAGTTGAAACAAATTCGTGATTATTAAAGTGACTTACAGTTGCAGCTCTCATTATACCCGAACATCATATTTTATTTCTGAGTCAAATTAAACGAAAACCGTTTAGGATACTTAATCATCGTTGCATGTTAAAGTTCCGTTTAGATAAAATGAAGGTCCCTTCGAATCGAGTTTTAGATTGACGTTCGGTGCAGGTGATAGAACAAATTTTCGAGTCAATTATAGTACCAGTAATATAGTAAGAATTGGAGCAATAATAATAATAACAAGGTATTCTTTCGAAGATTATAGTTTTTTCAACCAAAGTGTTTTTTCGATATTAAATTTGTCTCTTACGTTCTTAATTTATTGGAAAACTATACATTACACTAACTTATAATAATTCACTTATCCCTATCACTTAACTAACTTAAATAATTTCTTTATTTATTATATCACTTGTTTCTGAATATTCTTGATTTTAGGTCTCTAGAAAGATGAAAATTGACGTTTTGACCTTTCTTTAAGTCAATTTCATATATATATATATATATATATATATATATATATATATATATATATATATATATATATGAAATATTTTAGAAATTGAATATTTTGATAATGAATTCCTTCAAAGGAGAAAACAACTACTTTCCTGGCTAATGCCTCGACAAAAATTGAATTACAACTCCTCTTCAGTTCGGGTCTCAAGCCTGAACAAGGTTTGTGAAACTGCTCTGATGAGACGTAATGACGTCGAAACTAGTCAGTAATTACAACCTCTCCTTGCAGTTGCGAGCCATTAGGGATAGACAAAAGGTTCGAAGGACATCACGCCTTCAAAATAGTTGTGATGCAATATTCGTCGAGGCATTAGCCAGGAAAGTAGTTGTTTTCTCTATTGAAGAACAGCAGAATTCATTTTAGAAATATGGGATTTCGAAATTATTTTAGAGGTGAATAGTAGAAATTCTGTATTTTGACACAAATAATATTCGTCGTATAAAAATTACCAAAAAGATCAAACGAATTCTGGATATTTCATCTTTCGTCGAATTTTAGAATTTTACTATATCCAAGCTGGACCAGCTCTGGAGCGGAAATGAGTGCTTAACAGTTTTAAGTCCGAAAAGTAACATAAGAAGATTTTTATCAAATTTAGTACAGAAACGCTTTATTTCTGCAAAAAACCTTTAATGATTGAGTCTAGTTTGTATTTTTAAATGCAGCAGCTAAAACAAATATTAATCAATCAGTAAGGACGTAATTTAAAAACTGACTCAAACTTGCTTAGACGAATTTCTCTCAAATTCGCGTCTAATCAGAGTCGAAGTTGGGTGAATATTTCGGCATAATTTATCATTTAATTCCCTTCGGTATGTGAAGCTATTTCCTCCTCTTTATACCAAGTGTCACAGAATTTGCATAGTCATTTTAATATTGTGATATAAAGTTTCCTATTATCAATTCTTACATGATGATAAGGTTGTTTTTGGATACTCCAACCTGGAGTGACACGGGACCGGATATTCCAAATTTATTGTTTTTGTATGCAGAGAGGTTATTCGTTAAAAAAAAAGTTCATTACGAGAATTCATTTGAATATGGAGCCAAAGACCAGTTTTCCAGGAAACATAATGCAGGAAGTTACATAAAGACGTTCATAATTTGAGGATCAACTGGATGCTCTTAACGAAATATATACTCTCAGTTAATAATAAATTTTTTTACAGCTTCGAATTTTTGTGATTTCGCTAATGCCTTCGATTGTGTTGATCAGGAAACTCACTCGATTATTACGTTCTCTCTCTTTTTGGGAATTTTCATTACAATATTGTGCTTTTGGGTTCTAGAGGAGAGATAAACTTCTGAAGTAGAGAATCTTCACCGATATTTCTGAATATTATAAAAAATACGTGTATGCTAAATCTCCGCTGTATTTCTCGCAGTTTTCGAATTCATGTTTAGCTCGAATCATAGAGAAGGTTGTAGCGAATTTCCCAAAATATATTACATCTCCTGTTTTATCATAAATCCGAGCTACATCAAACTTTTTCCTGTACTTTACATAACGTTGATATAGATAGTTTCTGCTATTATTAAAAAAAACATTGAGTTTATAGTTGTCTATGGAACTGGACCTCTATTCTGGATACGTTTTAAGGTGCGTTTCCACTTGCAATAGAGCGAACGTCGTTGCGAACATCGCCGCGAACAAGGAGAAAGAGTTTTGAAAAATCTCCAACGAGGAGCGTACAGCATAGCAATGAGTGTAATGAATATAAAATTTGATTTTTTACTTGATTATTATTATTATAATTATTATTGGAATTTGCTGCAACTACAGCTTAGATATTTATAGACGCATCAGTAGTTAATTGTTTTGTTTCTACATATTATCATCTTCATTTTACTCCTTGGTGTGTTTTTGAGTGAGTCCTCCATTTTGTGACATAATTTTTGTTGGATTTTGAGGTACTTTCAAACTTGATCGACCCACATTCTATTTTGATCGAAAAGCTCACTTTGGAATACATTTTCATGTGAAATTGTGTGTCTGTCATAATTTCATATTTTTTTTGCAGTTAGTTATTGCATTTGTATCCGAATTGAATTAATTTAACGAACATATTCAATGAAACGATTGCTCAAAAATCTATTTTCATGTGGGGCGATTCATCCCGAAAACTGGAAAAAGACAAGTAGTTTAGTTTTGACATTTGCAAATGTGAAATACTATAACGTATCCTCTCTACTGAAAAAACCGTTTTTTGAACTTCGCATGAGTGCGTGAGTATTACTTCCATGTAGTGAAAATTCTCCAAACTTCTATCTCACGTTCCTTGATTAACTTAGTTGAAAACATCCATGGATTAATATTCTCCGGTCCATCTTTATTTTGCCACCGCAGCTGACGCCCGCAACTCCTGGGCAATACACCCAAACAAAAATCTCCAACATTTTCGTACGATGTATACAAGCGTTGAATTGTCCGAGTCCGTTTAGAAGTTCACTTCACCATGTGCCTGTAAGACTTAACGGCGTAATTACCTAATCACCTTATGAGTCTAACGTCATGTTTCATTTGTGTCCCGCGTTACTGCTAGGATAAGTAGATCACCTCGCATCTTATTAGATCCTAGTCAGCTTGCCAAGCATCCCAGATAATGGAGGTATTGCAGTCCACGAAGCAGGTTCAATCTCAGATGTAGGAAAAGTTTCCTGAAAGATCTGAATTTCTTTGAAATTCAGGATCCAAGAGGTGAGTGGAATGGATCAAAACAGATGCTAGTAGATCGTGATTGCAGTTGAATGTTTGTATAATTGTGAGGCTACAGCCAGATATAGAGATCTATCAATTAGTACAAACTCAATTGAATATTCGCAACTAAAGAACAAGTTGTATTCGAAGATTTGCTCATGTTAAGTTTATAAACATTTCTATGGAACGTGATAGTTTTTGATTACTTATTGCTTGTATACAAATCATTTTCATATTTTATTTTCAATTTTTTTGCAATTTTTCAGAATAAAATCGAATTATTTGATTTATAGATCTACAATAGACTTATAATTAAAGTTCTTGATAACAAATAGCCGAAAGGTATAATTCAATTCACTAGCTTGCACCCGAAACCGTCGTCAGGAAGATTAAAACCTCATAAATCTGATAATGTGAGTCCAAACCACATGCCGGTGTTTAATATAGTGTCCATTAGATTCATTAGCATTAATGTCCAGACATGAACTACTATAATAGTGGGAAAGAGCAATGAATTTTTGATTCTACTTAAATTTGGATTGAGTATTGATTTCACGTGTTAAATAAAATTCGAATTGGATAATATGTAATATTAATGTCATTTCAAATCAATTGAATCGTTGAAATACTTTTGCCTAAACAGCCATCACTCAACTGCAACAACTTTTTATGATTTTTCTGAGGCTATTGATTGTCTTGATCATAACATTTTAATTAACAAATTGTAGTATTACAGCTTCAGGGAAACATCTCTCGTATGGTTTAAGTCCTAGCTTACCAACAGAAGTTAGCTTTTAAGAGTTGATACAACGATGTCTATTGCAAGCTAATAGAATGTGGA
Source organism: Diorhabda carinulata (assembly GCF_026250575.1). Classification (NCBI taxonomy): domain Eukaryota; kingdom Metazoa; phylum Arthropoda; class Insecta; order Coleoptera; family Chrysomelidae; genus Diorhabda; species Diorhabda carinulata. The sequence goes on along the minus strand of NC_079464.1, from coordinate 5,812,727 downwards.
GTGCCCCAAGGCTCGGTACTAGGTCCTATTTTGTTTCTTCTGTTTATAAACGACATCGCCTATCAGTGGTAAAATATGTCTATTTCCAGACGATACTAGTTCCTCTTGAAGCAACCCTGATTTCACGGCGCTTCATAGGACCATATATTGTGACCTAATCACCCTTAAATCTTGGTGTGATTCTAATCTTCTCTATCTCAACGTTTCTAAAACTACAATTTTATCATATAAAAATACATTGCTGCCTTTTTTATTACATAATACCGCAAATGACGGCGTAAAATTCTTAGAGTTTGTTGTGAACTTATTCACCTCCTTAAAAGCTTATTATGCCCTTATTGAGTCGCATCTCCGATATGCCCTTTCCTTCTGGGGTGCGACTCATTTTGAGCGAATCTTCAAACTACGAAAGAGACCTGTTAGATATTTACTCGGACTAAACAGCAGAGCTCACTGCAGGACATCTTTAAAATATTCTGACTTTTTCTTCCTTATTTATTTTCCGAAATTCCAAAATGAGGTTTAGGTTAGGTTGGTACGGGGTAAAATCGATATAGATTAGTCGTAGTTTACTCGGAAGTCAGAAGACTCTTTGTTTACCACAATTTAGAAACTTAGTTAACTATCTAATTACCCTCTCAACCTTTTCTGTTTTATACCTTTAGAATCATCAACTCAGATTATTGTTTCTCACTTCTATGTCTATTTCCGCTATGTTTTCGAAGTGATTCGTCCTCCAGCATTCGTTTTTCTGTCAAGGCAGAGCAGCTACTTCGTTTTCTTCTCTACTAATTTATGTAATTTATGTTCGTTGTCACTACCCATTTCTGGAGTCCTGTATCAATAGTGCAGTGACCAATTGTTTTTGTAAAAGTTTTATATATCATTTTTTCGTGACTCTTATTATCTTTAATGTTTTATTTTTCATTGGTTCTTGGCCAAGTCGCTCTCGACATCGTACAACCACTTCTATTTGACTATAAACCTTGATTTTTAACTCCAATGGCTATTTCAATAGCAGTAGCACTCTAACTGTCTCCATAGTTCGCCGTTCAAAGTACATCGTGGCGTCACCACTTATCGCGCCTAACCGCAGCCAGTTAGTCAACATCGGAAAGAAGTGTCGAAAGGTATATTGAAAAATTACGAGGTGTAAATAGGATATCAAGAAGGCATGATGTGGTTCGATCTGTGTGTTCCAGTCACGTGACAGTTCAGACATGAATCCATTTAAAAACATTGAGGCATATCACAAAATGTTGATGTCAAAAAGGCATATTATACAGAGTGAAAGATGCTACGTCAAAAGGACATATTATAAAGGGCGAAAAGAGCATGTTATCTATGAGGATACTATCGATATGGATAGGTATGGTCGCTAGCATTCCTTGTTCACTAGCACATATTTGTCCATTTTATTTAATTTCTCGGTTGATATGAGATAAATCTTGTTTTGTATTCTCTGGTGAATAATAACTTATTTATTTCTATTTGTATATGTTAATCGATCTACAGATATAGTTATCTCATTTAATCTGAGTTTTGCACAGAAAATTTATTTAAATGATACTGTTTTTAATAATAGTATTTTCTGTTTTCCTTCATTTCAAGTGAAGTTCACGTTTCACTTTATGACTCGCAGGAATACTTAGTTTCAAGAGCTGTACGTTAACAAAATGAAAAATGAGAATGCAAGAAACAGCACCAATTATAAAGAAAACTGCTCCGACAAATTTTGTCTTGAGAGTTATAAAGTTATCTTTTTTATTATAGCGCAGGATGCCAACATTAAACCTCTTTTCTTTCATTATATACGTTACCGTATACAATAAAGATACTAAGATGGTTTTATTTGTGCTTCTGACTTCCGATCATTATAGAGAAAATTTAGAGCTTCTTGCTATTGATCCGTTTTACAGGTAAAATGAATTATCAAACGTAAAGAATGAAAGATCTTTTGAAATTTTATAACATCTCTTTATAATAATTGCACTCCAAGTTTGTATTCATCAAACTAATTGGGAGTCTCGCGTTGAATTATCTCTGGTGTTTTATTTTAATATCACAGCATGAATCGAAAAAAAATTAACCTTAAAATTTCTCATTTTAAAAATTGAGCCTATTGGAATCACTAATAATTTGCAAAATCTATATAATTGGAATTGTGGATTGTGGAAAAGTATTTTTGAGACCTATATTTAAAAGGAATTGTGAAAATTGATTTTTCTGGTGTTGTATCAGTAGAAACAGTCTCTTCAACTCACACGAAAATTGAGTATCTTATGTCACACTTTTATAGAACTCTTCCCAATTTTATTGTTTTGTGATCTCTGCAATGTATGTAGATATTGTTTCTAATTTTATATTCAAATCGAATTTCACAGTAGATATAATCAAAAATATCTTCCAGGAAAATTGTCAAGGTCTGGTGCATGTAGCAACTCCTTATCATCAATGAAATGGAAGACATTCCAAGAAACCCAAAGAGAAGCATTAGAAAGAGGCATTAACCGAAATGCTTCAGATAATTGTATGAGAAGAACTCATTCCAATAGATTAAGACTTTAACAGAACAGGAATTATAAGACAGGTCAATATTTGAAATTTGATAAAAGTGACAGCAAGACAAATAAAAAAATGTATTGATTGTCATTATAGAGTCGCATCTCCGATATGCCCCTCCCTTCTTCCATTTAATGCGACTCAATTTGAGCAAAACTTCAAACTACAAAAGAAAGCTGTTAGATTACTATTCGGACTATACAGCATGGCTCATTACAGAGGTTTTGGGGTTTTGAAACATTAAAAACTTTGACTCTCTCTTCTTTATTCATCTTTAAATCCATTTACGTAATTCGTGAGCACGTTCCTCCAATTTCAGAAAGGGCGGTGCACGGCTATCCACTTAGTTACGCGTTTAAAAACAGTTAAGTGCTCAATATTTCACAATGCAATAAAATGCACAATCACTTGCCAATTTAAATCTTCTCCCGCATTCCGTAATAAGTTGAGGGCATATTTACTTTTACTGGAAATAATATGTAATTCAAAGCATGATGCATACTGATTTAATTTTTGCTATGGACTTATATTCAACTTATAGGTAATGGTAAAAGGTAATAATTAGGATATAATTTTTTAACAATAAAGCCTTTCTCTCTCTCCCTCTCTATAACGATATAGAAGATAAAGAACATTCTCAAAAATGGGAAGCTTAGGTTGTTTGGAAAAACAATAATCAAACTACTCCCAAGTTCATAATTGAAGTTATGACAGTTGGAGATCATAAACCTCTGAGCATATAGTCCTCTTGTTAGGCCCGTTAAGTCTCACTAATAACTACCAAAGGTTGATGTCCCCAATAAGCTAACTACACACCTTGACACTAACTACATGCCGGGCATTCATCGATACGTGATTGGCATTTTTTTCTTCTGCGAGCAAAAGAGGAATTCCTAATATTCCTAGAAGTAGGAATGTTTGACCTCTAGAACCCACCATCGATGAAGTTCTTAGCAGTTTCATTATCCTCCAAGTACAAGCGGTTGAAAAGTTGAAAGACCCAGACAGAAGGCCCATTTATGTGTACTTCAAATTATCTAATGTAAGATCTTTCCATCAATCTACGTAGAGATTATATGGTTAGTTGATTTCTTGGAGATGCGATATAGAGCTTAGTTCAGCTCTAGCATAAACCTAGAGCTCATCAGTACAACTGTTACGGATTTCATAGTACCTCTGCTGCCTGAGCAGATTTAAGTTACAGTTCTGCTTAGAAAACGAAAGTGTATTCTTCAAGACCTCCTCGAAGCCTGCCTTGGCCAAGATATTCATACTATTATTCACTATAGCGGTTTTGGAATCCTCTGTCTGGCGTTATTTGGTTACTGCCTATCAAAATGATAAGACCAGTTACTCCAACCCTCAATTCTTTGAGGATATATAACCCTTATGCTGTTCTAAAGGTTACTAACTGATACTGTGATGAGTTTTTTCCAGTTCTTCTTTTTTAGTCTCTAAAGAGTTGAGAATCTATAATATTTTAATTAAAATTGACAACAAAATTTTAAATTTTTGTCTAAATGTGGATGTTCAATCTATTTTTTACTTACATTATTGACCTCTTGCTTATTAAACATAATTTAGTTTCTTGAATCTGGACATCACTTGATTGATTCCATCAACTATTAGAATTCACTGTACAATGTATTGAAGGTCAAAATATTGAATTGGATATTCGAAATTGATTGTATAAGTGGATCACACACTGATATTAACGTTGGTATGAATGCATCGCAATTGAATAATCTCAGTTATTCCATTTTAAAATCTATTCTCTTTGTTGGGGAAAAAGAAGAAAATGTAATGTAACCGGGTATGATGTTATCGATTATATAAATTGAATCGTATTGCATTTGAAACGAATTTCGAAGCCTTTCAACAAATGTATACAATTTTTATTAACTAAATATAAAACGGAAAAAAAAACAGGCATATCCAGTTAAATACATTCCGATCAGAAATAAATTGAGGTAAATATATGGAATACAACACATTAACTATTGAAAATGTGTTTACTTTTTGGAAAACGGATATTACGTCAATATTTGTTTGATTTTTTGTCTATTCATGATATTTTTATTAATTAAAATATGTTAATGTAAGAGCTTTGGAGTTTATGGTAATTTTTCATTTGAAAAGTTTGGTTACTAAAAAAAATAACTGCTCTCACTTTACATAATATAATAATTTCCAATTTATCGCAACTAAAACAATTCCGGCTGGAGAACTTTTCTAGATTACGTAAGAAAAGATTGAAGATTTCAGATTTCTTTTTCTCTTTTGATGAATATTTCATCCTAATCTTTTCTGTTCGTGATTTACCCATTTCCTGCAGGGTAGTTGTGAGCACCCGTCAAGACTACACCTGAACTGTATAGGCTGCAGGCTAAGGATTGCTTCTAGTGCTACTTGTGCAGATATTTCTAAAAGTTACTAAGATTTTCAACACTACCATCATCTGTATTATCGTAAGGTTCTTTTTGCTTGCTTTTTTACCATATGTTATGGTACCAATACAAATATTAGTATATAGTTCTAATTGCTGTATAAAACCAATATTTTTCTTTTTTTTTTAAATGTGATTACGCAAAATATTCCATATACATGCGGTTGCAATAATTATTCTATTAGCCATTTCACACATGCTCAGCCTGTACGTCCCATTTCTAACTGACAATATTTTGATTGTGTTGAAGACCACAACGTATTTGTGCAAGCAAATAAAGATGGAATTGAGTAGGCAGAGGATAATTTATCATAACCAATTTTATTAGAGCATCAAAGTCTGCATGATACCGGCGTAAGAAATTTCGAAAATGACAAGTACTTTCAACCAGGGATAATATATTTATAATATATGGTCAGTAATTCATATTAGCAAAATCGTGTAGATATTTGGGAGGTTTTTTCATCGCACATAAATTCAGAAAAATGCCAATTACCCCTTGTTATATAAAAATTAACAGTTATCGTTGGAAAGAGCTCTGTCTCCACAAGAAAACAATATAACCAAGATTTTAGTTAGTATAAATCACTGGTGATGTAAAATCACTTTTCAACAATTTTGAAATATCATGTATGGAAAAACATGTTGAACAATAAGGGAATGAAGCATAAATAAGAGCAGAGATAATGTGTATGATAAAAAAATGGCAAAATTATGCTTATATTGAGAACAAAAAGTATGCGTACTATTATGAGACTAATAAGTTAAGTGCTGAAGGAAGAAAATGTAGTAAAGCTGATAGGAGAAGTGAGAATAAGATAGCTAGGACGTATATGTAGAGTTGGGATAGGAATTATGATTAAGTCGACGAAGGATGGGAAAAGACGAAGACCATCTTCGAGATGGTTGGTTGAATTGGAAGAAATAGTTATTCTAAAAATATAGCTAAAGATAAGCAGAAACTGAAAGGGCTGGCAAACAAATTAAAAATACAAGAAAATCAGAATTGTTTCTATCTAAACTAAAATTAATATGAAATTGGGTTAAACAGTATTCGTATAATGGATCTGCGCTCATCATTTTTTGTATATTGTGGTAGGTATCTTCCGAAAATAATGATTTATCACCTTAATACGCAACAATTCATTGTTTAAAGTGAATTGGAAGTCGACTAAACTGTTTTTAAGTGATATCATTTTCTTTAGTTTTCATAGTTTGTGGTTCATTCATAATAACAAAAACATCCACAGCTTCTCCCTTACTCGACCAGAATTCCATCAGCGACGTTGCTTTTTCTTCACATTATACATTGTTAGGGCACTTTTCTATATTGTTCGTATGAAAATGATCTTTTCTTCGATTTTAAATTAGTAAGTGTGTAGTATTTTTTGTCATCCATAATAATGATTGTCTCATTTGCAAAATATATCCACATTTGTTGACTGCATCCTCTTGGTTAATTTGTTTGGGGTATATTTAGAGAATTTCGAGAGAATTTAGTATTTTTGACAATCTCCTCTACGATATAGTACTCTTTGAAGTATGGTAATCACGCGCTAGTTTTCTTAAGGCAACCTGAACTCCGTCTTTTTTCTTAATCCCACTCTCTCTGCTATATCTTGAATGTTTCACTTTCTGAGAGGCATAGAGCACTGTCCAAATGCTTTTCCTTATTTACAACTCAAGAGACGTTTGAATCCAACTGACATAGGAAAGGATTTGTTCAATTATTGTAATGAAAATGAATAATTTTTTATGGACAAAGCCATTTTGATATTGTGTTATTACAAGCTAAAATTTTGTGCCAAAACCATAGCGACACACGTTAACACCTTCATAGATGTTTATACTTGTACAGGTGAAGTACAACTTTGTCTCTTATTCGTTTCATTTACGAATAATGAGTTTATAAGCTTTGTATAGATGAAATTATAGTTGAATGATTTAGATTAGAAGAAACCTAGAGATAATTCTACATTTAAATCCTGTTTTCTGGATTTATATATATATATATATATATATATATATATAATATGATGATTAATAATCAAAATGCACCTACGAATATTATACATCTTCTCCTTACATTGTAAATTATTTATGTCTCAGTATATTCGAAGCTAGAGCTATTATAACCGTAAACAATGAATTGCTCTGAATATGCAATTAGGGCAGCTCTAAAAGGTAATTTGCGTTTACCTCGAAGGTATTTTAATATAGCAAAATGATGGATCTACTTGAAGCCTTCAAACGCAATATTTCAGAAGTTGTGGGTTTATCATATAAGCGTCTTCAGAATCAATCACCGTAATTTTATCATTGATGGATGGATCATTGATTTTATTTATCTTCTACAAAAAATATTTCAGGCGAGGACAAAAGATGAGGTCGAAAGAAAGGAGATAAGAGAGGGACTTAATACGGTGGATTTTTCAGTAATTTTTCGATTTCTGTTATATTATTTGACAAAAGCTTTGGAAAATATTGAGGGTGTACAACATATATACATTAAATTTGATTCGAAGTAAGTGGAGATAAGCTTTACAAATATTTTTCTGATGTTTGAGTCGTTATCAAGTGGTTCAATCGAATTAAAGATTATGGGTATATATGGTTCTAAAAATAATTCAATTGATATATTTATAATATCGACGAGATGGGAGAGGTGGGATTAATTGGGAACAGAATTATTCACTTTTATTTGGAACTAGAGCTTAAGCATGCGAGAGAGTCCTGAAGGTAAGGCTAGGACGCATTATTTGAATTTAAGCCAAGAAAAAGTACCTATACAATTCTCCCTTTTCTGCTGGAGGTGATTTGTAAAATTTACTCTTGATATGGCCACAGATGAAGTGTCCATTCTATTGAAATCTGCTGACCTTGGTAGCCACTGTACTAGACCATTTCTTCCAAGATATTTTCCAGAAAAAAGTTCATTCAGTTTGATTAATTAATTGATTGGCTTAAGCAGGCGCACCATCTTGCAAAAGCCACATCCTCCGACGTGTACGAAATTAAAGTTTGAACAAAAAAACGTAGTTATGAAATTCTTGAAGGTTTACTTTAGCAAAAGGATGATGTCATCCTTTTTTTTGTCGGAGGTAATTTGTACAATTAACTCTTGATGTGGCTACAGACGAATGTGTCCATTTTATTGAAATCTGCCAACCTTGGTGGCCACTGCACTAGACCATTTCCGATTCATCTCCCTGAAAGTAGTTCATTCAGTTTACGATAAATTGATTGTCGTCAGCAGGCGCATCATCGTGCAAAAACCGCATCTTTTCACGTGTATGAAATTTGTCTTTGTTCAATAGAAGAGATAATTGGTTTATGGAAAATACCGTTTATTTCGTCAAGTGTTGCTACGTTGTTTTAATTAGTTAACACAACCATTTTTTATTAAACGTAGGTCAATCTCCAAAATAGAACATAGTCGAAAAAGTCTCTCTGTTGATTAATTTTTTCTAAAACCCAACTAAAAAATGTTAGTTTTCCTTCAAAACAAACTTCAGTCAATTTCTGTCGCAAGTGAATGTGGTTAGGGTGCCTTTTATTTTTTTTTTTTTCAAAGAATTCTTTGTATACTGTAGGAGCTCAGTTCTTGTTTGCTGTAAATACTTCTGGCACGTGTATGTGGATTTTCAGCAATTGCCAGCAAAACATTAATTTGTACATTGTACAGGGTATTGAACTTGTTACAATTTTTATGCAAATCTGCATTGCAATTGTGCATTGCAATGTGAAGACTTATTATCACTAGACTTTCTCAAATTTTCCAATTGATATCTCTAAGTAAAAATGAGGCACTGAACTTATCACAATAATCAATCACCATGTATAATAATTCTAATAGTTTTTCATATTTCTCTCTCCATATTTAAGTTCAGCTCTGAACAAAATGATTAAATACTTCACGTGAAATAATTTGACATCGTTTTTTATGGAAAAAAATGTGTATGTGCAAAAAGAAGACTTTACCTCTATTGTATATACTCTATTCTGAATAATACGAAATTTTATTTTAAATGATAATAGTATCAAAGGCATGTCGATATGAATGATGCAGTTCATCTGGAAATAAGCTATTCAATAAGGTTTTTTCGCCGGATATTGTTGTGCAAATTCTTTTCTCGCAAAAAATTCGACTCCTACCAACATAATATTGCAAGGCGAATAGAAGGAAAATAGTATTTGGCACGGTAGTCGAACCAGTCGCTCCGTTGGAAGCTATCAGAAAGATAAACGCATCATCCTCGAACATTCTACTGGGATACTATTTTGATATTGATCCAAAATTGATGTAATTTGAGACAAAGTAAAGTTTGCTACCAGTGGCAGCAACAAGGGAGGATAGGAATAGACGTTTAGAGGAATTAGGTTAATGACATTTTACGGAATATGTCGGAATATATTGATGATAAATGATAACTAATGTATTTGGCATACTGTGTGGAAACCACTTATGGAATAAAATTGCTTGAGTCTTTATTTCAGTATAAAAAGCGCTATATCAAGTGTGGAATAGGGTATTTGCATTTTTCCAAAAGTATCAATTTATTCTTCTTAATTCTTGTGTCGGGAAGTGAAATATTCATTTAAAAGTAAAAAAATTATATCTTTATATTTAATTGAAATAGCAAAAAACATTGAACAGTTGTCAGCTTGATGATCAGACATCACATAAAACATGCTTCCATATACAGAATAATAAAGTGATTAACTTCTTACATTGTTACTTAATCACGTTAAAAATTAGAAGTATAATAAATTCAATCAATATAAAATATTAAAATAAGTTGTATTTGAATCTAACTGAACTAACCTAACCATTTTTGTTGTATACTCGATTTTTCTTGGTACCATAAAAAAACTTTAATAGGTATTTAAGTCGTGGTATTTTTACATTTTGGTACAAAACACTATTTATATACCATTTTTCAGATTAATCAAAGTTTAATAATAATGCTTATTTTAGAATAACCCAGATAATAACTGTCGTATTTACTTTATATCATATGTTCAGTGTTTATTTTATACTCATGACGTCACTCAACCTGTTGTTCTTACTAAAATGTTTAAACTACCTACAAAATTTTTGGATTTATTGAAACTTTAAATTATTTTGAAATTATAATAAAAATTGTATATAAACTATCCAAAACTATTTTATTCTCAAACCATGCAAGTACCCTATTCAAAGCGCTTCTTAAATATAAAAAATATGTACGGTGACACAGGCAAATCTAATATATTCCATGAGCACATATTTTGAATACTTATATAATGTATTCATATGAATAACTCTATTTAATAATAAGAGAAATTTTGTGATTGAGAATTTGGAGCAAATAAAATTTATTATTTATTTTTATCCACACATATTGCGCACAATTCGCTACTTGATATTCTCTTCTGTAATTTCTTTGATGAATGGAAAACTCCAGTTCTGCTTCTGGATTGTATTCATTTACTATTTAATTCGTTACTATTGACTAGCAAAAACTATATCGACCATAATTGATGACAATTTGACTAAATCAGAGCTGGATTCCATATTAAAGAGAAGGACCAAGAATGAAATGCAAAGACTGAGTAAGAGAAGACAAAAAATACAAATATGCAATATTAGGAGACACGAATAACAAAAAAAGCCATCAAAGTTTATAGAAAGATAGAGAAAGAAAACACGAGAATTAATGCACCGAAATTTCACTTTGGAATTTCAAGGAGTAAGCAGACTGGGGCATTGAAATCAATCAAACGTATTGAATCATTACATGAATTAGCCATATTGAGACCAAGGAAGACCGAAAGGCTACTTCTCCAAGTCTTGTTGTCATAAGCTCGTCAAAAAACTCATACCAGTGTGAATCACAACAGAAAGAGATTAATTCATTCTGATTTGGTCCCATCATTTCAATTGTAGCTCGTACAGTATAAAATATTTTATCTGGATATATCACCTTCAATATTTAATTCTCCATCTCTACATCGCTTCATGCGAATGTTTTACTGCATGTTTTTCCGTCAGTTCTTTCAGAACGCGAGTCGTTGGTGCACGATCCGTCGAATTAAGTAGGTAGTCTAGCACTGGTATGTCTCACTTGGCTAGAAACCTCTTGACCCAAAGTGCGGATAGAGGTACCAGCATACAATCTTCGCGTGTAGAAAATTTTCATGCGAAGTTTGCACATTGACAAAGAATATGTGTATTCTTTGCAAATTCCCATAGATTCAGCATTGATACGAATACTTAGCGTACGTTTTTGAGATGAAAAAGCGACCTAAACGTGAATCATCTTCATGTTCATCTTGGTCCTAAATCAATTAACAAATTATAAGTTTCATGTGAAAATTTACAACAATTTGCTACTTTCTACCAACAAGGGCTACACTAATTTGTCTACACACACGGTAGATATGGCAATAGCAATAGTAGGATCTAGACTAAACAGCTAACAGACGCTAGTTTTGGCGCATGCGTACTTCGTCTGTAGCAGCGCTAGTCTCGTTGATTAATACCCACACCTCGATTTCATTAGAACTTCATGTTCTGTTCCAATCTACCCAACAGTTGTAGGATAAAGTTATTGAGCATGGTTCTGTAATCTTCATCACTTAGTCGCTTATGATGATTATTAAAGATAGCGATCTTTGCTTTTACTTTCAGCATGTATTACAAGCAATTTAAGCTCAACAACTAGCAGATGATATTCAAGTATTCCGATAAGCTTGTCTGTATATCATCGATTAATGCAATATCGTTGGTTGGAAACTGGTGGATGATATTTTCATTAGAACATCTGCTCCTAGGTTCTGTACTAAAAGTTATCACCTATATATGTCATGTCATAGTTGTATCTCAAAAGCAACGGTATCAATTAATTGAGGCTCGGGTCGTTGTAGGTTCAATTTGAAAATCAAATTACTTTAATAGAAACACTACAATAGGGATTCATCTAGTATTGACGAAGTAAATGACAATAATTGAAGTCGCACGTTATTTTATATCAAATTTTATGCTTAACATTGATAAAACTCACTTACGAACCAACTTTTGTGAATAAATTTTACAAAGAACTTCCGGTTGTAAATCCTCGTTAGATTTTGTTCCGGTTCGTAAAAAAAACGCAACGTTGTTGATATTCCACCACATTAATGACGAAATGCCAACGATTGTAAAAAAAATATCGGAAACCGTATCGAAACAAATAAAGAGAAATTTAATTAAATCTGTACGACAATGGCGTAAGCAACTTTATAGTATAGTAAATTACGGCGCCCTTTCTAAATGGAATGTATGGGGGAGGTGTCGCCTATCGTATGATTTAAATCCAAAACTGCATTTCAATTAGATCAAACAACTAATGAAATTTTATAGAGCTCCCTGCGCCGGTACATTCTTTGTACATTATTGTGCGTAGGGCAATATCTTGGGGGTGACAAAGACTGCACTGAGACATTCAAAATTATCGCTCAATCGAATATATTTGTATTATAAGATTCATATAATAAGATTCATTAAGATCATATTTGAAGTTCACGATGTTTGAAGCCATTGATAAGAAGGTTGAATTAACTCCGTGGTCTCAATCTGTCTATTTCACGTAATGAGTCGCCTCTTTTTGCTTAAATCCAAGGCCTCTGCTTCCTCCTTGGAATGCCAACGTATAAATAATAGAATCCATCTTCCTACTTTGTTCTCAAATCTCTCAAATCCAGAATAATTCGAGTAGCTATCGAGATAGCAAAATGCGAAACTGCTAGAATATAATGGACAATAACCAGAGATTACCGTCGACTTTGAGACATCTTTTGGTAATTATACACTTTCACGGTCACCTGGTTTTTTGGCTCTAGAAAATCGAAAAATGGATGGATTTTAATGATCTTGGTCTCAAAATGTTCCATTTTACGGCGAATTTATAAAAAAAATTAGTAGAAATAGCTGGAATGAAAATTTCTCATAGTTTTACTGTTTTAAATCATAAAAAAAAACGGTTTTGCAAAATAATCCTTTACAAAAAATTATCTCATTATCAGATAAAGTTCTTATATTTTTTTTATTCTACATAAATTAATAAACAATTGAAAAAAAATCCAAAAAGAATGAATTTTTCAGTTTTTATAGCTTAAAATGAAATCGATGAAAAACAATCAATTTTCGTGAATAGTTTCGTACTATATTCTTCAATGTTAATAGTTTTTGGACCATTAAAAATCGAAAAATAGATAAATTTTATAATTTTGCTCTCAAAATGTTCCATTTTACGACGAATTTATGAAAAACACGGGGGTAGTGGCTGAATTTGCGATTTTTAATAGTTTTAAACCTTAAATAGTAGAAAAACTTTTTTTTTCAAAATATTGATTTTTTTATGTAAATTGCGAAAAAAAATATACGAACTTGATTCCACGACGTCAGAAACGGTTACGAAGGATTATATGTAGAAAGTCATTTTTTTGCATTTAAAGTCATGAAACTGCAAAAAATATTTATTTTTTTTAATTTTCGTATTTTTTTTATAAATCCGCCGTAAAATGGAACATTTTGAGACCAAGATCATTGAAATCCATCCATTTTTCGATTTTCTAGAGCCAACCTAACCTAACCTAACCTAACCTAACCTAACCTAACCAAAAAACAAGGTGACCGCGAAAGTGTATAATTACCATAATTTTTTGTAAAGGATTATTTCGCAAAACCGTTTTTTTTGCGATTTAAAACAGTAAAACTATGAGGAATTTCCATTCCAGCTATTTCTACTAATTTTTTTTATAAATCCGCCGTAAAGTGGAACATTTTGAGACCAAGATCATTAAAATCCATCCATTTTTCGATTTTCTAGAGCCAAAAAACCAGGTGACCGTGAAAGTGTATAATTACCCATCTTTTTTATCCACCTTTTTCAGATGCCAATTCAGCCTGCTCTAAAGCTAATAATAATAAAATTTTCTCGAGATCTATCCGAGAAGACAAACTTCATACATTGATTACCCATCCCTCTAATAACATACTTTCCACCCGTGCCAAAAGACAAAAACTGCTAATAGCTCCCGCTAGCTCATTAGTTCGTTCACAACTAGCAGAAATATTGTTAGTGTCCACGTATTCTCGATTTTAAGCGCATTTTCTTCCATTTCTATCTTAATAATTTCTATTTCCTCGTGAAAATCCAATGGAGTAGGCAGATTGAGACATTAATCTCCTTTTTTTGTCTATTTCTAACCTCAATCTATCTCTATCCTGCCATAGATTTTCTGTTCAGCTTCCTCGTGGTCATCTCCTTCCTCTTTTCTCTTGTAGTGTGGATACACTTCAGGATGTGTATCTCCTTTATACACTACTGATTATGAGATCAAGTTTTGTACTTTTGAAGAGAGCTTTACCAAAATATTCAATAAGAAAACCTGTACATTTTGAGGTAATTTCATACTTTCGCAGTCCTCTCGTTTTTTTTTTGGCTCTAGAAAATAAAAAAATCATCCGACTTCAACGAATTTGTTTTAAATTCTCCGGTTATACGGCGGATTTATGATTAATATCTTACCTGGAGATTTCATATACTTTTATGACTTTAAACGTGATCAGAAACGCACTTTTTCGCAGTTTATATATTTTTTGTTTATCTACACAAAAAACGAACATTTCCGGAAAAAAATTGAAAAATGTTTGTTCATTCATTTTTTATTTCTAACAGTCAACCTTAGTAAGATACCATTTTTTTTAATGGTGAAAATTTTCAATTTTTCAAAGTCAACTTTTAATATTATACACTTGATTGTACTTGATGTTTCTGTTCATATAATTTTAATGATTAATTAATAGAAAAGGTTTTTGTATAAATTTTTTTCCAATTTGTTCGTTTTGTGTAGATTATGAAAAAAAAATAACTTCAAATAATTATTTGGAAAAAAGTTATCAACAATTAGACGTGAATGAGTGCATTTTCATGAACATTTAAAACCCTGACACCAATATAAGTTTCCATTTTTTTTTACAATTTTTTTTTCATAAATCCATCGTAAAAACGAAGATTTTGAAAAAATTTCATCGAAATCTTATGCTTTTCCGATTTTCTAGATCCAAAAAACCAGGGGACAGCGAGAGTATAGAATTACCCATTTTGAGTGTTGATTGGATCAGGGAGTTTTTGAAATTCGAAAATTCACCGTTAGAGAAATTATTTCTTATATTCTATTCCATAACAAATCGATGAGCCTTGTACTGATTATTATATTACCACGTGCAATCACAAACTGCTCAAGAAATGTGAGGTTATGTTTTTAACGTTCATCGCGTAAAAATTTGGTCAATTCCGAAGTCACGAGCGCGTACAGGCGCAGTTATTTTATGCATTATCGCGGCTTCTCAACAAATTGAACTAGCTTCGACATATCAACGTCTAGAGCGCTCCATGGTCCCGTTTATTCTGTGTACCTTTGTTGATCCCAAGTCCAACTCAACTTTCATCCCTCACACAACTAAATTGATATTAATTTGATTCTATTTCCAAGTATCAATGCTAGAATAAGCTGAGTGCTTCATATGTACATTTGAATGTTATCAAGAAAACCACCCTCGAAACACAAGAAACTGTGCGCTTATGTGTTTTACATGTTTTTGTACTAATGGGTTCTTATTGATATCATCATAATCATCAATTTTTAGCGAACAATCAAGTTTCCTCTTGCTCAAACAAAACAAAATTTCTGCAACAAAAGATATTATTTCGCTTTACATTCCTCGTATTCGTAAAGCAAAAAACGCTTATATTAATTCATTTTTATCGATCGAGTGCAGTTTTTTGTTCCCCGTTCATATATTCCAAATATCATATAGGGTGAAGAAATTGGTAAATTCGTAACGCTAACACTATTAGATACACCGAGTACTGAGGACGAAATACAAGTAAGACGCAAACCATGCAGATCCCCTGCAAATTGCAATAGCCTACTGAATAAACGAACTTCACAGTGCGTATCCCAGATTGACTCACGCCGAAAAAGGGAGCGGCGCGACAGTCCATCGCAACTACTCATTAGCATAGTTGGGAAGGTATGTTGATGGTCCAGGACCGTACTACGATTTTTTTATAGTAAAATTAATTTTTAGGAATATAAAATAACAGGCATAAATTTCAACAGAAATTGAAACCATTTACGAAGTACGTTAGCGAAAATCTTTACTCACGCGTCAGTGATATATTTCAATAATCTTTACACAAAGTTTCATCTTGCTGCTCTAATTCAATTTATTTTAGTAGAGCTCCAACGACCACTCAATAAAGTTGCTTCGAAAAACTTCTCAAATTGAGTTATAAAACGCTTGACTAAAAAAGAAATAATTTCAGCACAACTCAAAAACAGAATAGAGGCTGTGTACATCGACTTGTGTCCATTATTTTTACTGGAAATGAAAATCATCAGAAGATGATCCACGTGCGGGATTTCCTTCGACGGTTACTACAATCCGCACTGCTTCGTTTTCCAAAGTTTCTGTTCAAAAATGTGACCTCACAGAGATTGAACCGCCACCATATATCCCTGATTTGCAGCATCGATCAGCATTTCCGAAGCAAGAGTTCCAAGGATTTAGTGCGAAGTGGGTGCCTCGAACTCTGAGTAGAGTGCAAAAGTAGCGTCGAGTAAAATGTGAGCGATTTTTAGGGCTTTACCACAAGGACAAAAGTGAAATCTAATCAATTGTAACGGTTTATCAAACTATAGTCTTCTACGATGATACTAAGACATTTGAGTCAAAATAAAGCAGCAAAATCAGCCGAGATGTGCGCTTGTTTCATGACAATGCTCCAGTCAACACCGCTTCGCTTTCGAATGCTACTGTACACGAATGTGGCTTCACATAGATTGAACACCCACTGTACAGCCTTAATAAATCTGGTCCCGTCCGACTATTTTCTGTTCCTAAAGCTGAAAAGTGAGCTAACAGTTAAAATATTCAACAGACGTTTTGAAAAATATGTTAACATGAAGAGAGAATATGAAGATAATCATATTTGTTTTCAATGTATGGTCTGTCTGGAGGACTACCATAAATAGTTTACAATAAAAACACGTGGCTTGCCTCAGGCACTTTGAAAGACTGGCTCCAGCAGATAAGTGTACCTTGGGCAAAAAAGACAAAATTGTCCAAAAGTGGTTATTGGACACAATTCATCTTCACACATCAATGTTGATATTCTTCAAGCCTATCAAAGACTGAACATCATATTTGTATTGCTGCCACCGAATTAACCAACTGTTCGATGTTGGTTTATTCAGTCCAATGAAGCAGCCTATTGACAGATACAAAATCAAAAGAGTCGACAATTAATTGTGTTCATAATAGCAATTAATGGAAAAATACAAACTAATGCCAATAAGATTATACCAGAAAGCGTTATTATGTGATCTCAATAAACGAATCAGTAATCAGGGTGAAACTTCAACAAAAGGAAAGGAAAAGACATAAAAAATGAAACCTAGAAAATGGGTCAGATTTGAGGTTCTTAGTTACGAAGAAAATGAAAAAGACGAAAATGAAATTGGATGAAAAACATTGAAATGTAGAAAGAGAAGTCAGCGTACATTAACCGAAGCAAATATTCAAGATGATGATAAAGAAGACACTATGGTAGTAATCGAAGAAGAGACAGAAGTAGGCAAATGTGTATCTGAACCTAAAAACGAATTTAGCACATATGATCTAGAAAGAGGAATATATGTTGCTGTTTGTTTTGCAACAAAAATGGAAACTGAGTTTATTCAAAATATTTGATAAAGCTTAAGGGGAAAAAACTAGAAAATTGATAATAATCGACATAAAACTAATTAGGCAGTCCTCTAAACCCAAAGTATTTCTCACGGGAATTGTTCAAACTGCATCCCGATCATCAGCTCATACAGGCCAAGATGATGGTAGACCTGATTAACACGAGTTATTTGATGTCTAATCTATTAAGTCTTCTTCATTATCTCATCGGTTAACGTAGATTTGACTTTTCAAATCTCCTCACAAAAAAAAACACAGTTGAGGTAAGATCAGATGGTATGGTTGGCCACACTATTGATCCACGTGTTTCAATCTACCTCACTTCAAACTGGTTATATATATTTTGCGAAAAAACTCATTTTCATGTGAAAATTATAGTGGTCATTCTAATAATTATGAGTGGTGGTTCCTTCAATCAAAACAGAACATAAAAACAAAAAGAAAACATCCTTCAAAATAAGTGTTCCGAGTTTGGAAAGGATTTAATTTTTTTAAAATAAAAATTGAGTCACTGGATTGCAAATATATTCAGAAACAATGGAGCAAATTATAGAAAAGGATCTAATGTACAAACCAAAAATCACGTGCTGGTGCTAATCCTTCCAATTCTTGTCGACAGAATTCGATTATGAATCAAATTAACTTCACGCTCAATTAACTGACAGTTATGTCATACAGAACAAGTTGTTCATAATTGAATAATTAAGTTTCTTTCTTGTTCATATCGCCGAGCTATAATTAACAGATCAACGTAAGATTGAATGAAAAAAAAATCAAAGAAATTAAATCTCCTGTCATAACCAAGTTTGAAAATCTAAACTTCGTAACCCTCGATACGTCACCCTTGTAAAAAGGGTGAAGAGTTTTATGAAACCCCAGCTAATAACTAACTCATACTCAATCGAATGATACATTGAATTATACACTAATAAAAATTATTCTATCGGTACTATTTCTAATTGTTTATTCAATATTTCACGTTGTGATATTTGTGTTAATTCACATATGATTTAGATCACCCTAGAGCAATTGGGGTTTTTCAGAAAAATGAGTGACATAATATTAGGAAGAAAACATTTTGTCACACTTGATTATAGAATTGGCAAATATACCAGAGTTCTCGAGAAGAGCTGAAGTATCTTTCATAACAAAAGTTTGAAATAGGGACATCACGCATTTCTTTCGACTAATGTTACTCAAGACGATGGAAAAAGCTATCGAAAATTACATTAGAAAAGAGACTCGTATTCTCCAAATATTGATAACTGCCACGACACAATTTGTACAAATTTTTAAATTACGCCATAAGCAACTTTTTCAAAATTATATTTCCCGTTTTCCATTCTGAAAGGTCTGTTTTTTCACTAATTTTTCCTTTGCCGTAGCATATTCAATCTAAATCTGACGCTAAATCTTTTTGATTCCTTCTCCAATTTACTATAGACTTTTTCCAATTCCCTTGGAATCTAGCTAGCAATCCAATATCGTTCGCATATACTGAAATTTGGTGCTTCCTGTGATAGATCTATTCACATTTTCCCTATGATTACATCCAATGTGAGGTTAAAAACAGAAATGAATAAGAGGTCTCCCTGCTTCAGCTCTCTTTTTAGTCTTCATTTACACAATACTTTAATCTCAATTCTATTCAAAGTTAGATTCACCATTCTTACTAGTTTTCTGGAAATAACTAAAAATTCTAAAGACTCATACTACTTTGTTCTCTCTATTGTATCGCAAGCTTGAATGAACAGTAGATGTAGCTCTGAATATTGGTCTTAATTAATGCTCTTTATTGTTTTTTAGGTTGAGATTTGGTGCGCTGTTCTCAGCTCCTTTCTAAAGCCCCCTTATTTATTTTTATTTTGGTCCAAACTTTGTTGGTTTGTATCCAGTAGTGCTATGCCCCTGTGGATTTCGCGTTAAGTTTTGTCACCTTCCTTATAGATAGGATATATCACATCATTGTTGTAATAATCCGCCAACCGCTCTTCTTTCCAAATTTTTCTTATCAATCTGCAGATTTGTTTATGCAGATCTAACATACCCATTTTCTATCTCCGTGTCTACAGGCTCCTCTACTTCCCTTAAATCATCCTGCTCTACCGCCTGTTGTTCCATAATATTGGAGTTTACTTTGTTATTGTTTAGTATATTATCAAAATAATCGGTCCACCTTCTAAATCTCAAGCTCTGGTCTCGATGATTGTTAGCTCATTGTCTCTAGACTGCTCTAGGTTTTTACCTTGTGCACTTCTCACCTCCTGGTGAATAGTTCTTATTTCTTTAATCATATATTTTCTTCTATCGCTTCCAGTTTCTCCTCCATGTGTTTTCTCTAGAGCTAGAAAATCCGTTAGCAAAGGGTAGTAAACAATGGGGTTCTTAACCAATAATCTCAAGGCAAAAGTAATCTTCAAAGCAACAAAAATATAATTGTACAGAACAATGATTATGTCGACTATATTGTATGGTTGTGAGTTCTGGGTGCTAACACAGAAGAGTACAGAAAAGATAAAAGCTTGGTTGAAGAAAGTACTCAGAACAATACTGGGGATTATGAAAATGAACATTGAGTAATGGAGAAGAATAAAAGCTGAGCACGCAAATAGTCAGGTAGTTGAGACATGTGTGCAGATTAAATGCAAGCAGAGTTGTCACTAGAGCACAAATGAAGGGAAAGGAAATTAGAAGGAGATGAAATAGGCCGAAAAAGAAATGGATGGGAACAGTAACAAGATTTGAGAAGAGTGGGAATAAATGAGTGGATAGAAAGAGCAGTGGACGTAAACGGATGGAGAGGTGTAATAAAAAGAGCGGAGAATGAAGAATGAAAGAGAGCTTAGAGAATTTGAAAGTTACATTTTTTAAGCAACAAAAAGAAAATATAGAATTGTTATAAACCTGGATCATTACCACATAATTACAACTCACTACACATCATCGTCAAAATTTCTATATTCTCGCATATTTTATTTACAAGATTATTCAATAAACTAACACTTACTCGAAAACTTTCACATGTTTTATTATAAATGATTGAATAATTGTTTGTTTTGTTTTAATTAGAATATATAGAGTTATATTTCTACTATTCAACACAATCATAATATGAGAAATATTAGATGTAATAAAGAGGATAATATGTATGCATAATTCCATTGCTGCAAATTAGTTTTTATATCGATGCATTCCTTATAAATATACGTTTACATATTCATGTCATCTAGTTGTGAAGCAGAATTTACATAATTTAATTAACCTGTTGAATTTCTATCTCGATATGGTCGACTGGTTCATTCTCAACTCACCAACCAGACACCAGTTTTCTACGGAATTAAATAGAGATAAATTCATTTACTTATATATTTGTATACAAAGCGTGACCATAAATTTGTTTGACACTGTTACGTTGAAGATACTCACGAGGAAAAATAATTATTCAATGTTCTCCCAAATTCAATTAATTGAAATGTAAATTTAAGTGATGAAATTATTGTGGTGTTTCTTCATGAGTTTTCATGTCCGGAGAAAAATTTGCAAACGGGCAAAATTCCTTGCTATACTCAAAATCGACTAAATGTGTCGCAAAGTGTCATTTCAATAATGCTTTTGCTTAAGTGCCAAATGAGCTATCAATCCTAGATATATTTACCTAAAACTTTCAACAATCATTAGAGGAATTCGTTACCCAGACAAATTTATTCATACCTACGTATAAGCTACAATTTCTTGACGCTTTCGCATCAATATCTTGTTCAAGGAATCCACACCTTTCTAGAATGGTCATATTGAGTTGATTTTACTGGATGGAAACATGATAAGTATGTAAGGCTTGTCTACATCTACCGTTTCGACCCAATCTGAATCAACTAGAGAATGCTTGAAATTAGTTACGAAGAACAATAAATGATCACAATCCACAACAACAAACTATAGAAGAGCTTAGAAATAATCTTCGTTCAAAAGTTTGGGAATGAATCGCACAAAATTCATCGGTTGATTCAAAGTATGTTAAGATCTACTGCTGTGATTCCTTGGCTATTATTTAAATATTCTATTTCATCAAAGTTTTTCATGAATTCTTTCAATGCTGCATTCTAAGTTCTTTGTTACGTTTATGGCATTCCACAGTCAGAAATTTATACCAGACATACAATTAAATTTTAAGTTCGAATATCCTCAATTTCTTAGTATCTGTTTACTACCAAGTTGTGATAAATCTTTAACTACCATTCAACTACATTCTGTGGTATCAGCTATAGATAAATAGAAAGAACATTGGTGAAGAAGATAGATAGAAGCAAAAAATAAGTCAACCTAAGTAAGAACATTCTACGAATACTAACAGAAGTCCTATCGGAAAACTTACGCCTCAATAGATACCTAGAGGCGCTCACATTCTCTCGAAGTGTTAAACACTGAGTATCTCCAGTGCACTACACCTGGGAGCTCGTGAAATAGAAGACGAAGATCTCTGACAGCTACAACCAGTCCACATTCTGGACTTTTTAAGAGGAGTGGGATTAAGCTGGGTTTCCGAGTATCGCAGCTAGAAATGGGGACATAAAATTTTATTAGAGTCGTAGTGTATTTAATATTCCAATATCTACATACATAGTCCATAGCTGAACCTCAAGCTGCACGGCAGTTGTAGTTTTTTTTTAATCTAATGATTATTGATGTAATTAAACGGTGATTTTGAAGTAACATCGAATTAGCGTTCATATTCTCACATACAATTGAACTAAAATATTGATTTTCCATTTATCTCAATCAATATAGTAGAAAACACATTTTGTATAGTAAATATTTTTACCAGTGTAAGAAAACGTAGTTACGCATTACTTAGTTTTTATCCGTTGACAAACGTACTGTATCGAATCTTCATTTTTCCTCTTACATTACTTGAAAGGGGAAATCGATGGTGGTTTCATAGTGTTATTGCCTTCGTTCGAAGGGATGAGAGAGGCCTCGGAGCATAACCTACAGTCATAAAGTCTTAATGAAATAAGAGGAAATGCCATATTAGTTTCTGGTTGGATGTACCATCCGAAGTAAATTGACGATTTCCAGCTCGAAGTACAAATAATACGGTTATGAGAAATCCGCGGAGAGGAATTTTATTAAGAATGTATTGAACAATTAGTCCAATTGGTATGTCATGCGGAAACAATAATACAATCCATTTTTTTGTGTCTATCATTACATCATTATTCCAAAGGAAAATAAATCAAGTTCTTTTTGATGATTCTATATATTTGTTGCTCATGAATCAGTTGATGTATTCAAATACAAAGAAATTATTGATTACTACAGATTCACATTCAAGAGAGTAATATAGAATATTGCGGAGGTTTCTGCTGATAATTCCTTCAACAAAACAGTACTCCTTCGACCCCTGACTGATTGATTCTTGAATCAGAGAATCCTAAGTCACTCTTCTTTCATAACCTAATAATTAACTTGATTTTGTTCAATATACCTAGTAGCATGTTTTAGAAAAAACCAGTATACTAATATACTTCTACCTTTCACACGCAAGACGTCAGATCGAATTTTATGTTCACTCTTTCTCGGGACACCGAAGCGAGCAGGTCTTGAAAGCTTTTCCCTACAGTGATTTGAGAAACTTTGTCACAAATTAAAAAATTATTAGAGACAATAGAAATATTCTTAAATTTTTGGATAATTCTCAGACTGTTGAAGGATAGTTTTACTTTATTGCCAGAGGTAATGTGATGATACATTCTTTCTTTTTTCTTTATGAACCAATCAACTGTCGAATTAGTAATTTTCTTTGAACTCCATTCTTTTTTTTCTGTAGTGCTAGAAACCGCTGCGACCCTTGACCTTCCTAAACACTTCTGTTCATAATTGGCCTCTTCCTATTGTGTATCTTTGGAAGACCGATTGCGTCTTCTTTTCCGAAGTCTTCCAATTAGTCCACTCACCTAAATATTGAATTAAACTATTCGGCATTTTCTTTTCCTCCATTCGAAGTATTTGACCTTCGTTCTCTTGGAAATTCGGAGATCACTAGCTCCTTTTATGTTTGATTTTGCTCATGGTTATATTTGTACTCACATGCTACATTCCAACATTTCGGGCAATATGTTGTTTTTAATATCTCCCTAATAATTTTCAAATATATATTGGGTGTCCTTCCAAAATTGAGGCAAGATTTGAATTAAATCGAAAACACAGATTATTGTCTTTTGATTGTAATTTTTTCGTTGAAGTATAAAGTACGTGGTGTACTTTATATACACTTTGTATACACTTACTGGCTGAATTCCCTCAATGCAACGTTGAATCTCTTCCTTTAAAGCACGCCTGATTGTGAGCTTGTTAAAGTAGACTGTGATTTTCAATAACCCCGTAGAATAAAAACTTATGTTGTTAAATCACACGACCTATCACCTGAAACATGACCTGGAAATGCCTCAAGCAAGAAATGAAGTGTTTGGCATGTGGCACCGTCTGTTGAAACCACATATTGGCCATATCAACCAATTTCGGCTATCATTTCTCAATATTGAGCAAAAGTATCAGTCACTACTTGACCAGACTCATTTTCAATAAAGTATGGTACAATTATGCCTCCTGCCCAAAATTGACATTGACACGTTGTGGACAATCTCATGTGTGTTCTCAGAACCTTGAAAGCGGTAATTGTGACGATTAACAAATTCATAAAAGTGAAACTTCATTTGTTGAAGCTCAATAATGTATTCAACACACCCTTTTCGATGTCTTTGGTCATTAGGCCTCAGTTGTTTTGTTGACTGACTTTTTAAACATTCAGACGTAGCTCCTTACTGAGTATCAGCTATTATCAAAAAGCTATAGCTTTTTGATATCTGCATTTCTTGTACACGATGTCCAATTGAGATTCATAGGTTGTCACCGACACTCACACGCACTGTTTCGAAATTTACATTTGAACAATTTGTTTTTGGCTGACTATTATGTTTGACATCTCCAACCAATCCTGTTTTCCGAAATTTTTTAGTTGATAGTTGACGAAGTTAGATTTCTATCCCGACCATACTTTGTTTAGAATTTTTGAAATATTGTTCTGTAATGAAGACCCGTTGGTCTATTCAGTAGCGCTCCATGTTTACTAAGTTCAAACTGTCAGCTGTCGATTTGTTTTTTTTAGGGTTGTTATTACTTGACTGCATAAATAGCTGCAAATTTAAATCGCGGGTTAATTGTTACTAAACCAAAACATTCCACATTGTTTAGATATTAATTTTAACACATTTAATATCAACATTGCACTAAATTCGTAAATGCTTGTGTATTAAAAAACAACCCCATAAACAAAAGTAGATTTGAAATTCTTTGTCCTTAATGAAATGCTTTGACTCAAAGTACTATATACAGTTACAATAACATTCCTCTTTTCTATGACATTTTTTCTCTTTGTAGGACTTTTTTATACGATTATCATCATTCTTCGAAATAGAAAAATTATAATCCTCACGAGGAGCATCCCGGCAAAAACGTCGGAAACAAATTACGCGACAACAAAAAATGTGAATAGGCCATCCACTTCAAAAATTTTTGCAACCGTAAGTGTACTCGAGAAGTGAATGCCCCGATTATATTAAGCTTTTTCCTAAACTTTATTACTCCATCTAGACATAAAAGAATCAATACGGGGTGAAAAGGACGAGATTCAGATAGAGAAATGAAGTGTAAACCATGATGTGTCCCAACTTTGATCGCAGATAATAACACTCGCTAAATATGTCGAGCGAACAATTTAATCCCATTAGCGTAGCCTACTAAATTATTTTCGAGGATGTCAGGACTTAATTCATAATTATGTGTTGGTTAAAAATAACAGAATCATACAAATTAGATACTTATGAACAGGAACAACAAAAACATTGAGCAAAATTGGAAAGATATATTTCATTAATATTTGCAGTAATCTTATAATTGCAGTTTCATTGACTTTGAAACAAAATGAATGTCCAATGCGACTGTAGAAATCAATTATTCCATAACTCAGTATAATTTATTTTGAATGATCACTTGAACAAGATTTACACTTCGTTTACTCGAAAGAAATTTTAGTGTCTCAGCAAAAGAATTTGTCATCTTTCAATCGCAATACAACGCAGTTTTTTAATAATTCCATAACCATACATTAACCAGAATACACCAGAGACCAAACAGTATTTATAACCGTGGATTTCATGGGTTGATTCAACGATAAAGTTAATTTATCAGGTTATGATGACTAGCACACATTAGGACCCACAGTGGCAACGTTAAAAATGGAAAAACAAGGAATAACGAATATTTCTGCATCTTATTGAATCGATTGAATGAATATTTGAATTAAGAATGATTTTTTAATTGATCCATAACCATGGATCAACCAGAATACACCAGAGACCAAACAGTATTTATAACCATGGATTTCATGAGTTGATACAACGTTGTGGTTGGTTAATCAGCCAACATTTGAACAAGAAAGAAACACAAGGGTGTGAATATGGTGAAAATTAGGATACCTTCAGCCACGCCATTCCCTAGATTTTGCTTCTAGTAACAATTGGTTGTTTCTAAAGCTAAAAATATAAACGTAGACTAAAACAAAAAAGTTTGTCGTATGGACTGATTACTTCTAGAAATGTGATCAATTTTTTGGCCAAAATTGAATATAAGGATGTAATGAGTAGATAGATATTTTCAGTTGAATAGAATCTATGATTATTATTTAATCTATGGATAATGCTGAGCTACGAAATATATTTTGGCAGACGACAAGCTTCTTCTTGATAATAAGGTGAATAAAATGGATTGAAAATAGTATTTCCTATCCATAAAAATTTTTTTTCGTTTCCTAAATGATAACCAATCATTTTGAAATTAATTTCTCTTGATTGAAGAAAGAAATGATATGCAATCTTCCGAGTTGTGAAAAAAATGGTGATAGAATTTATTGCTATTTATTTTTGTGATCAGAACCCCAGAGTAAATTGTCTTTAAGACTAATTAGATTAGAGATAAAGCAGAGATCTTTGATAATGAGTTTATATATATACAAGGTGTTTCGAAATACCACTCCAACCTCTAAGGAAATGATTCTATAGATAAATATAAGGAATCAACAAAACTTCAAAAAACGTTTCGTAAGAGAGTTATAGTGAGCGATAGATTTCCCCCGGATTCCTGATTCACTAATAATAGGAATCCATATTTAATGTCTCTGGTCTGAAAGTGTCATTCAAATTTATTTGGTCTATACGTATTTTGACTTGAAAAATTGAATATATTAGATTTCAGATCTGTAATTGTAATAGTTTTTACGTTAATTGACGTAAAATACAAAAAACTCAGCTCCACAATACACTTCTTTACGTTTGGAGTAAAATAACTTCGTTAAATGCCCAATAAATGCATTAAACATCGAAAAATTCTTACAGAAAATTCAATTCTGAAGAGAATGATGCGTACATCCTCAATAAAAAGTTACTCACACAATTTGCTCATTTTTGTTCTGATTTTCATTCAGTAAAATAAAGATATTTCCAACTTGCATTTACTTTTTTCGAGGTTTTACACATCATTCTCTTCAGAATTGAAGTTTTATTTGAAAGTTTGATCCATTTATTAGGCATTTAACGAAGTTATTTTACTCCAAATCATTTCCCGAGAGATTGGAGGGCTATTCCGAAACACCCTGTATATATATCTAGTATATGTGAAGGTCTGGAAATGAAATAATACATCTAAATACCCAAAAGTAATGGTGAACAGTGGAAATTAGGAAAGAAAAAATATATAATTCATAAAATAATGATAATCCAGTAATAACTAACAGATTGAGAATCAATCGAATGTTAAATGTCAAATATAAGATCTATACAAGGTCAGGTAAAGTTATTGATTATCCAGAAAGAAATTTCAACACTTGATATTTTTGACAAATTTTATAAACCATTATAAGAGATAGTACAGAAATTAAGATGCTAATGGTTATAATCGAATATTGTGAGCCGATCTCTAAAAAAATACATTTACCTCCCAGTTTTTCGAACAAGTCTCGTTTATTGATTAGGAAAAATATTTCAAATAGCGGGAATAAATAAGGAGACTTAATCAAATCTCACACCTCCCTGGTTATAACGAGTAGTTTAATATTTTGTACCGCTACGAGGGTGCGTTTCGTAGTTATGACGACGTCCATGATAAAACGGTAAATATAATCCCACTCTGATGTCGGTGATATCAAAACGAACGAGAAAAATCGGAATACGACCTTGAATATAATAGAGGGATTAGACCTTAGGTACTTGTAGGAAACAAGTATTGTATTCCTGCATTGTGTCATTTCCAGAGGGTAAGTTTGAAGTGCTTGTTTATCCCAGTATGCAAACCTTTATCTGCGAATAAACCCCTCATTTAGAATAATGATTAAGTACTGAAAACTATAATTATAATAGAGAGATTATATAAAATATATCGTAGTTAATGATAGTTCTGAATTAAAGGACGTTAAAATTTTGTATACCTAATTTTTAACCGACAAAATATTTCAGTTTTCTCTTATAGAAACTGGGCATCTTTGAAGGATAATAGCTGAAGGATTAATTTTATTAAGTTGAAAATACGTCTAAAAACTCATACCAAATCAAGTCAGAAACTTAAAAACCGAATGATAATAGATGTTTTATAGTTCTTCCAATATCAATTGCAGATTTTAAAAACCCTTGCCGACAATTTTATTTGATCTACCATAGGCGTAGATCCCTCAGACAGATGCACTTAAATGTAGTCCTAAATATAGAAAAAAAACATTATTATACCTCGTTAACTTGCTACAACTATCAAATTATAAAACGAACTATGAATAGACGAGTAAAATGTACCCACCTGTGAAGGAGTTTGGTTTAAAAAGGGTACCAGACGTGAACTGAGCCCTTTTTGTACCCTATTCGTCTATTAGAACTTCGGTAGTCTTTTATCTGACTCAAATAATCTTGTCACCATCGAACTATCCTTGGCGATTCTGTTATTGCCATCCGTTTATTTAGTTTTTTGTGTTTAAAATCATAAGCCGACAGAACTTGACGCAATGTTTCTATAAATAAAACATAAATTGTCCTACGTATAAAATCTTGAGTAGCTTTGTCAACTGATTTAAGTTTTTTTTTACATGTTTTTCGGTTCTGTGAATGATCCACGGCAATCCCATTCATGACTACTCGATAAATGGAAAATTCAATTACTTTAGTTAATTCAGCAATTCTTATTATGATTACATTATTAGATTGCTATGTTTTTATATGAAAATCTTTATTATTAAATTCATACTATACCATTCTACCACCTCACTACACTGTGCAATTTCATTGTCTTAATTAGCCCGCGGTCTGAAGAATCCCATATTCCTATTTATTTGAAAAAAATTTATTAATTAAAGTAATCTCACCCAGTCCCACCAATGTTTATCACAGACGCAGGAAAATTTCGAAGAAGTTAATCCGTAACTAAGTATAAGTAGTAGACACATTTTGTACCTTGTTTTGAACTGTAAATGACGCTACAATGTGTCAGATGCTACAATAAAACTTCATCAATCTTAGGCAAGAGTTATATAATTTTTCCCATCATCGACCAAAAGGCGTGATATTACGAAAAAAAATATCCCTAAGTTAAGTTTAAAGTAAGACAAGATGGTCCAGCAGAATTGATGTAATAAAGCTCCTTAAACTTTATTTAATTCATCAAAGTCTTCTAGAAGTAGCTAAAGATAATACCTTTCACATTTATGCAAGACATAAAGCGAGCTCCTTCTTGAGGTCTGTACAAAATTTATTTGTGGAATTATCATTTAATATGATGTTCAATTTCATATAAATATTCACAACAAACAAATGCAAATTGCTAAAATTAATATTGAAGTATGTCGAAACCACTTAAAAAGTCTAGATGATCACTTCCAGCAATATAGATCTGACCAAGAAATTCTTGTACATCATTTCTCGAAATTGAAGAAAACTTTTCGCCATTACCAACAGTCAGGAGGAATTTTATACCAAAACTGTTTGACTATGAACACCGGGATGAGAGCCCTAATGGTTCAAAAACCGCCTTAAAAATTAATTTCTTCTTAAGAATTATAGTTCAAACTTTAAGCTTCCTAAAAAACCGATTCTACTCATTAAATGAGTAGGATAATATTTTCGGATTTTTCAGCGACATATTCAATTTATACGACAGCGATCTCTTAAAACGTTGATCTGTCCTTGAAGAACGACTGACAGACCAGGATAATAAGGATATAGAGTACAATTATTTGTTTAATGAATTGGAAGCGTCAAAGTTATTTTCATTACCTTAAGTATTATACAATATATCATATATTTTAAAACAATTTAATTTGCATCCTTCCAAATGTGAACATATCAGTGAAAAGCCTTCTGACATTGCCTGTATCTTTTTCAAAGTTGAGAATCACTAAAAATTATTTTAGATCGATAATGTTTCAACAAAGATTGTCTGGGCCAGCAATATTAGCAATTGAACGAGAAATTTCAGACAACTGATTAATGAATTTGCAACCAGTCTCAGAAATATCGCCACTACAATAAATATTTTTTGTTTTTCTGTTGTACCTAGCTATCATTTTTTGTGTAAGTGTAAGTAGAAAGTTGTATTTATATATGTAGACATCAGGCAATATTTTTGATAACTGTTTCTGAAAAAAATGTAATTTTTAGTTTTGGGTTATATTCTAGTGTATATAAACAACGTCACTGTATATATATTTCAATTTATTTGGTTATGATTTTATGTTTTTCATCTATTTTGTGACACGCGTCAAAGCTGTACCCAACATTGGAACGAAGTTGGAACCAACACTTGTGGTACAACTACACACACTTCTTGTCCTCTTGGTGTCAATGCAACGTGTTTTGCATGAACAAAGTTCCCAGTATCATGCAGTTTATTTGTAAATGATTAATATATGTTGTATGTCGACCATCACTTTTTTATCACGTTGGACGCATCATGTAGTTGCCGCACTACATCCAGTCTTTCTTTCAATGTTCAGCTGTATGTTGGAACGCGAATGTTGGCACAATCGTTGGACGCATCGTGTAGTATCAGCTTAACAGAGTGTTTACCAAGATGAAATAATGAAACCCGAAGGGTAACATGTTACGTCATAAATAATCTATTCTATTGAAATTTGGTCATCCGAAAATGTAGCAAGTCTGATATAATAATCTGATTATTGATAATATTGTCTAAGTAACGTTGACAAACATGCTGCTTTGAATTCCAATATGTTATGTATTCCCTACAATTAGAGAAAGAATTATAACGCTAAAATCAAAATAGGGATCATCATTCATAAAGGAGAGTGTTTTCCAAGACGAAATAATCATACCTGAAGGGTAAAATGTTACGTCATAAATAATCCATTCTATTGTAGTTTAGTCATCCGAAGACCGTTACGTATTGGAGCCCATGAGTTAGTTAATAAAAACGGTGCCACACGATCCCTATAGTATGTCCCTTTATTTTTTATATGATTTATTATTGCTACCTACTTTATGCAGCTTTTATATAGTGGAAGTATTATCAGGGAGCACGTTCCTCTATTAAAAAATCTGAACAATATGTTTCGATTACTTTTTTCCTAGGCTACCTACTGGGGTGGTGACATAAGGACAAGTTGTTATTTATTGTGGTGAAATCTATTTTAGTTTAACCACAGGGAAAATATGAAGGAAAGAAATAAGAATTTTTCTTATCAATGGGGATTTGACTTCCCAATTCCTTTATTGCTGTTTTTCAATATAATCTCCTCTAAATATATACACCTAAACCAGCGAGTTTCCATTTTTGGGTGGTGATAAACATTAGAAAATGGCGATAGTGAAATACGAGGGAGTTAAGAATTTAACATAAAAAGCAAAAACATGTAATGAACTTCAGTTCAGTCAAGTTCAAAAGAGAAAATTGATTGAAATATAAATTAACTCACCATAGAAAAAGAGTCAAAGAGCTCTTGATTCAACGCTTTCTATTCCTATTGGGATGTATAAACGATTATCAATATATAAATATTAATAAATAATTTCCTCCTATAATATATGATAATTTAAATCAACCAGGTACATGTTATACCTAGATGGTCTCAGAAATACCTTGTACAAGAAAGAAAATACAAAAAGATATTTATTTTTCAACGTAATCTCCTTTTAGGTCCGTACACTTTTCCCAGCGATGTTCAATAAGTTCGATACCTTTTTTATAGAGAAGAATCGTCAAAATGTTGGAAAATCTTTGACCACCGAGTCTGGGAACATCGAATAATCCTAGTGGATTGAATCTAAATAGGGTTCATCAAATTCCAAATTTAATTAATTGATTTTGGTTATTGCAATATTGGATGTGTCAGTTGTCTCTTGGTGAAACAAGATGATTCCTTCGCTCAAACGTTGTGATAAGTTCGCATGATATTCGCCGTTGATGGTTTTTCCTTTTTCAATGAAAATTATCCCACGCGCATCTTAAAAAATTGACGCAAAGACCTTGTCTGCAAATGGAATGGTCTTTGCCTTCTTTGGAACCCTTTTCACTCCATTATTTTGATTATTCTTTTGCTTCGGGTGTGAAATTGGAGGCAAAATAAAAGAGATAGGTTCAAATTAAGACAATTAGAAAAGGTAAAAATGAACTAAAACTCAAAAACTGGAGAAACAAAACTCAATATATAACGAAAAGATATAAGAAGATTAAAACAATGTTGATTGAAGAAGGTACAAGTGAACTTAATATTGAAAACCACAGTAGCACAGCCAAATATATAAAGGAACGAGGTAAGAAGAACGAAACCATGGCTCATGTAGGTAATAGAAGGTAGACATAATATGGAACCAAAATGGAAAGAAAGATAAACACAGTTAATCAGATAAGTGATACAAGTGGTGAAAGGTACAAATGAACTAAAAACCAAAAACTGGAGAAACAAAACTCAATATATAACGAAAAGATATAAGAAGATTAAAACAATGTTGATTGAAGAAGGTACAAGTGAACTTAATATTGAAAACCACAGTAGCACAGCCAAATATATAAAGGAACGAGGTAAGAAGAACGAAACCATGGCTCATGTAGGTAATAGAAGGTAGACATAATATGGAACCAAAATGGAAAGAAAGATAAACACAGTTAATCAGATAAGTGATACAAGTGGTGAAAGGTACAAATGAACTAAAAAATAAAGGAATAAATAAAGGAAGTAGACCAAAAATGAGATATAAACAAGATACACATGACATAAAACGTGGTAAGAAGATTAAACTCATGGTACATGTACATGAAAGAAGGTACAAAGGAATTAAAAATTGAAAACCGGAGTAGCCAAATATAGAAAGGAACGAAACCATGGTTCATGTAAATAAAAGAGACTGAAATGTTCATGTAGGTTCGTATTATTATCATTGTATTTAGATTAAAATTTATTAAACTGGTTGCTTATTTGCTAAATACTTGAAATATTTCTGTTAAAAATAAATACCTCAAAATTTTGTAATAAAAAGTCAATTTTATAACAAAGTGGGACAACAAAACTTCTTTGAACTGAAACTATCAACAATAGTCTTCATGACGCTGTTTGTTTTCCATTGTGACAATCATCCAGAGCCACAGAATATTTTTGAAGTCGTCACCTCATTTTTGGCATGTTTACCAATTCCCTGAAAACATCCAGTATTGATGGCTGCCAAACAAATACTAAACAACGTGGGGTCTTCAAACTTTCAAGCTACTGCAATCTCTAGGTCAAGCCAGGCACTTCTGGAATCATCCTCGTGTGTCAACTTAATACTAGGTTTATCATGTTGACAAAGCAACGCCGATGACACTGGTTAGAAAAAATTCAGATTTTCTTATCACAAGAAAATTTCCATGAAATTTTGAATGTAGTGGGGTCACAGAAGAAGGAAACTTTGCGTTGTCTTGTGACATCAAAACAAATCTTTTCACAATAAGTACAAACAATACCTACATTTAGAGATATTATCTCTTAATAAAGACTCAATAATTTTTATTGTGAATATTTGGATTATGAACAATGATTAATCTTAAATATGCTGTTGCATTATGACAATTCTAGTGTCAAAAACGACCTCAAATTTTTTCTGTAAAATCACCCGTATACACCTTAGCGCATTCGATATATTTTTTGTTTGTCAGCTTTCCTTCATTATCTCCATTGTGCACACTTTGTTGCTTTTTTACGTATAGTGGGTCTCCACTCTTCACTTTACACGGCATCAATCATCTTATTACAGTGCTTGACTCATATACAAAAAGAAATCGATGATCCAACATGGAGTGACTGTAGATTATTTTTAATAAAAAAATGTACTGAAAAAATAGACCTATTTATCTCGAGGAAAAATTATTACGCCGCGTTATAAGTAAAGATTAATTGGTGGCAGTTTAACCTTTCATTAATTCCATAACATCGTGGAAATTTTCTTCAGTAAATGTTCTAAATTATTTAAGAATAATAAACCGGGAGATAACTTTTCCTTATCGTTGTTAAAAGAGTATTTGAATATTCTGAATTCTACACGAGCTTCAAATAATATTAAACTCGTCCGGGAATAATGAAAAAGTGAAATTTCAAACAATGTTTATTCCAAATCTGAAATATATAGTGGATCAACGGTTTTATATAGGTGTTTTTCACTTTTTCAAGGTTTTCCATAAATAATGAAAAATTACCATCTGTTCGTTAAATAAAAAAACTATACAAGGTGGTATTAATAATTTCACAAATGATGCGTATGAAGCTACATGCTTTAAGAAATGATTTCCACATGAAACGCTTTTAAAAAATAGATTTAATAACAAAAAATTATTATTCTTGCGACAGGATTCTTTTCAATCTCAATTGTACAGTATAATGACCAGAAATGCAGCAAGCAATTGTTGTGTGTAGTAGGTAACTGCGCATCTTCCCAGCTCAAACGCTCTGTCACTGGCAATTCCAACAGATGATTTCCTGTTGAGATATAGTCAGAAAAACATGGCTGTCGCTATTAATTCTCTCGCCAAGTGTGGATTGCGAGCTGTCGACTGTATGAAGAGAACTTATAAGTTATGGCGTTGTTAGTGATTGTTACCGAAAATTTGAAGATGAAGATTGTTCAACAAGTTGAAAAAGCTCTAGCAGAAACTCTCCCCATTTATGAATTATCGATGCAATACCTGAAGTATCAAGATCTACTTTCTACCTTTTTATCACTAAACAGTTACGCTGGGTCCCAACGCTCACAACCACAAAACTTGCTTTGTTTTGAATCACACACAACACCCGTGTAATCCAAAGGCAATTTCAATGGGACATTTTCGATACAGTCCTGACCTAGCACTAAGTGATTTTCACCTTTTTCCTGAATTGAAGCAGACTTGGAAAGCGGCTCCTACAAACTGTCGTGGATCTCAAAAAAAAATCGTCACAACGCACTTGCAATCATTGGCGACTACATTTTATGAAATTATATTGTTCACAGATATAACAAATTCTTTATTCGTCAAGAGAAAAAACGACCTCCGTACATATTAATTCACAATGTACTGAGCCATTCATATAAGATAATAAGTAACTGCATTGGTAGACAAGGAAAATCGTGCTGGGACATAATAACATATTACAGGAGAATGAATCTATTTCAATACGAAAATGGCCTATCTATCTTCTATCTTCTTCAAAAACCAGCAGTAACCACCCATTATCCTCAGTATCTAGTATTCATTGTTCTATTATCTTGGTCAAACCTTTTACCTTGCTTGTGCTACCAGCTCCCAGATTCCAGCCAAGCAGTTTGTAGAAATCCAAAAGTTCAATAACGAGTTGTAGGTAATTTGCCCAAAAATCCAAATCACGATATTAACGCAGTTCAAAGCTTTCATCTTTAAGTGTTGAAGACTTGTCTTAGGTATTTAATTCATCACTCTCTATATCTTTAGCCTTCACAAGGCTTTCCATCATTCCAAGTTCAACGTGTATTCAAAAGGACTCTTTCTTCCTTATTCATCTTTGACTTAATTTGCCTAATTCGTAAGCACGCTTCTCGTTGCACGTTTATCTACTCAGGAACGCCGAGCACGACCTTTACCTACCTACTCCACGTTCAGAATTAGTTGAGGGCTCAATATAATACAATGCAAAAATATGCACAATCACTTGCCAATTGAAATCAAATGGTTCTCATATTTTGCCGCACTTCTTTTTTAATAATAATTCCGGTCATGCTGTATACTATTATCACCTATTATTTTGTTACTCATTGTGGTTTATTCTGTATATTGGAATTCAATTTTATTTGTATCCTTTAATTTATTTTTATGTTTGTTTTTTTTTACAAGCTTTTGTCTACAAATTGTGATAACTTTTTGACAATAAAGCATATTTCTCGCTCTCTTATTTTTTGGTGTACAAAAGACAAATAATTAACAATTTGAGATTCCGGACTTTTGAGACCAAATTCACTTCATGATATTTCCATAACGAATTCTCCTATTGAGAAAATGTAAAAACGCCGCATATCTATTTTTTAACGTTTTATATTCGTCTCTTCAGTTAGTAACTTCACGTATTTTCTTTAAAAAATGTGGTTTGGGACTAACCATAGATTCTCTATGAATAAAGCAAAACTTTTTAGCAGATTTTTAATAATTTTTTTTAACAAATAAATAAATAGCAACATAGCAATAAGTGGTAGGAATATTTTAAAGGTATAAAATCAGTTGTTCTATCTGTGTTACTAACAAATTTCTAATAATTATATATTTAATTGTTTTGAATATATTTTTTGCCATATCTACAATACCAAATTAATTTTGAAAATAATAAGTGGCGTTGTAAACAGCGGTAAACGCGGACGTCATACGTTGCGAGGGGCTGTAGCAGCAGCAGTTATCTTGACAAATCTGAAAGGAAGAGTTTTCACAATGGGTCGAGATTACCGTAGAGGGTTTTTGAGACAAAGCGAACGCTGATAACTGAGTTCTGCATAGGACAGGAACACAATATCATGTTAAATACTTAGCCGGTAAGCCTCTTTAAAACGAGACGGAATCCAGAACCACGACGAAACTTACAACCTACTTGAAATTTATCTTTAAATTACAAAAAAAGAGAGTTAGACCTAAAAAATATATCTATATATCATGAAGTATCAAAGTAGTACTATAAAAAAGTTATTCTCGTAGTTTGACTAGGAATCTAACATACAGGGTGCGGCATTACCATGAGTCTAGCAGAAACTAAATTAATGTGATAAGAAGAAAATTACATAAGAATGATAGAGCAAAACTGATAATATATGAATGAATATCGTTATGCTTGAAAACTTTAAAATGATTCGGAAAAATGATTTTTCATATAAAAGATATGATCTAAGATTTGAAGGTTAATGGATCTCAAGTGATATATAAAATATATCATAGAACAAAGATGTGCCTTCGCTCTACTGGTGGAACTTACAATGCATCTATACCATTTTCAGTTGCACCAAGGACTGACAGAGGTGGATTGTTCTCGTAGTTTATTTTTTGGTGAATTGACTCAGCAGCAAATCTGTGTTGACAGATGTATTTCGTGCGATAAGAATTTTATATCTGTCATATTGGAGCTTAGAGCTCTAATGGCTGCTTGACTATCGGATAATCTTCTGTTTGCGATAGCTCCTCTTAAGATTGAATTGAACACATTTTCAATTACATAGTTTTTTGCTTGAAAAATACTGAGTGCGCTGCACATACTTTCAGAGTGTTTGTTTCTGGACCCGTATACTCCTATTTCAGTTCCATCTATTGTTATTTGATCCATCCTTATACCATTTAATGGCATTTATTTTAATTTCTTTTATGGTGTTTTAATTGAACCTGCTTCTACAGTTTATTATTGAAGTGAAGTTTTTCTAAAAGCTAAATATCTCCGATGCAACTTCTTG
The DNA here is from genome assembly GCF_026250575.1 of Diorhabda carinulata. Classification (NCBI taxonomy): domain Eukaryota; kingdom Metazoa; phylum Arthropoda; class Insecta; order Coleoptera; family Chrysomelidae; genus Diorhabda; species Diorhabda carinulata. The sequence continues at coordinate 5,774,929 of NC_079464.1, read as the reverse complement.
AGGCATGGTCATTATTTAGGAACGGGTTTTCTTGGATGATTTAATTCCTGAACATTCTAAGTGTTGTTTTCTCTGCCACGTTTTCCAGTACTATATAGAATATAATAATAGCGAAGGCATCTTTTCATTGGAAACAAACTTACGTAGATATTCTAATATGTAGAACTGTTAGCTGCATTAATCGCAAAAAAAAAGATACAGTTGAAAGGCTGAATACCTACTCACCATATATTCTAGATATAATTGGAAAAAAAATGAATCCGATTAAAGACTTAAAGCCTCTAAACCATGATGAAATAGCTTTCGGACACTCATTTCTGTGAACATTTAGAATTCAATCCAGCTCGATACTATTTAGAAACAGCAATGAAGTCTATTTATTGTACAGATTTTTTTTTATTTTTATCACTTCACATTAAAAATTGAACCATGTTCGTTTTTGATAAGAATTTAAAAATATTTCTTTGAGCAAAGTAGACAAACAACTGTGTTAGTTCTCAGGCGGATACTCTTAAGGAAAAACATGAACGTAGTTATTTGATGGTTCTTTTTTGTTGAGTTCTAGCATAGATATAAAATGGAACTATTCCAAATTCATCTTCGAAAGTATAATGAATTGAATTTTAGTTCAATTCATATTTCAAATATTGTTCAAATCCCATAGTGTTGATCTAGCCATCAAAACATGATGATAATTATTGGTTTCAAATTGAAAATCAACAATTAGTATGATATTTAGGCAGAAAAGGTGATAAGCTCGCTTATTTGTTCATATCAGAATTTCAATATTAATAATTGGATGTACTGCACTATTCTGGAATAATTAATTTATATATTGGTGCGAGAAATTACGATTCAAGTGAAAATTGCATCAATATTCACATGACTGAGTCGAGGAAATAATCGCCTAGTGCTTTCGAAATCAGGCTAAGGTGGATCAAAAAGACCACACGAATAAAATAAGTATGGAATATACACGATGTTTCGATAAAAATGTTACGAAAACTTAAAATTTAAAAATCTTTTAATAGTATCGGGTGGGAGACTAACAGAGAATGAAATGCTTTATTGTCAAAAAATTGTTACAATTTGTCAACAAAAGCTTGTAAATAGGTAATAGTAATAGGTAATAATTGGTATATAAGTCCCTCATCTCTCAAATTATTGCCAAATTCGGGAAAAGATGATGTCGATTTGAATTCCATTGGCAAGTTGTTGTGCATTTGTTGCATTGTAAAGTATTGAGCCCTTATTTAATTCTGAAAGTGGAGTAAGGAGGTTATTAGATACTTTACCAAGTTTTCATATTGTGGAAAACAAAAGGTTTTCGGGCTTCTGAGTGAACTACGACCAATATAGATCACTAACCGTACTAACCTAACCTCACTCACCCAACCCTAACTCACGTTGGAATTATTTCTCGCTAGAGACAATTCCGTTGTATATATGTATACAGGATTTGTTGAGTTTGCGTTTACCTCTGATTATTGAAATTATGTGTGGAAAAAGATGTGTAAATATGCCCTCAAATTATTCCGGAATGCGGAAAAAGATATCGAGTTGATTTCACTTGGCTGCTGTTTAGTCCGAGTAACTATCTAACAGGTTTCTTTTGGAGAGGGCATATCGGAGATGCGACTCAATAAGGGCATAATAAAAGGTTAAGGAGGCAGATGAATTCAGTTCTTTGGAAACTGATCTCAGCGCAAAACAGGAGGAACTTAATTTTTTAGATAAGGTGGAAATATGCAACTCCTATTTCGAGGAATTGCCTAAGCAACGAAGTTGATCACAATTCACGAATGTATTATATTCTAGCTCCAGGAAAAAAAATTATAACAAAAGTTATTCTGAGAAACATGTGGAAATTATTTCCAGCATTCAAAGTCCACAACTAGAGAGCGTATTTGAAAGATTTGAACGAAAAAAACATTTTTTTCAAATTCAACTATTTAAGTGGCATTTTATATACCATAATTAGATTCCTCAGCATCTTCTACACATTTTCAACCCAATAAGTTTTGGTTTATCTTTTCAAATAAGAGGTGTAAGAGAGTGGACACCTTGTTGTGAAAACATGCCCCACCTCTTATTCAAAAAGATAGACTAAAACTTGGACCTGGAATTCTGAAAATTATTTCCACGTGTTTCTCGAAGCCACTTGTGTTAATCTTTTTTTTTCCTGGAGCTATAATTTAATCCCTTTTTGAGATATTCCTAATGGCCGTACGTAGTTCCTTGCCCGGTATAAATACAGTAGTTTTTTAGTCGAATTTTTCGAAGGCATTTTTACGGTAGGCATGACTAGAAGAAAAATGGGGGGCACATCATTCTTCCCATGTTTTGAGACCTCCTGTCTATATATCTGTTTAAGCTACAATTCTTATTTTCGTCTCTCGAGCAATTGCTATGGGTCCGATTTGGTTCAAAATTAGCATACATGGCTTTTTTGGCGGCGGATTGATGTTATATTATTAAATGACCATTTTATGGTCATTTTTGTTATATTTTCTTATTTTTTGACCAGAAAAAGTTTAACTAGAGGGTTCGAACTTCGCATGCCAGTAGGGGTGATGCTGAAGAATTGTCTTTCTCAAATTCAAAGTTTTCTTCTTCAGTTTTTCTAGTACAAAACGTCCGAAATCATTTTGATCGTTGGACCGCCTCCTATTTAATGAATAATACGAGTATGATCGTTGCTAGGGTGATTTTTTTTACTTCCCAATTTCGAAATTTCTTGTCATTATGATGAATTTTTTCTTTGTTGTCAATTGGAATTGAACAAGAAGGTTCGAGACCACCGGGTCTATTGAAATTATGAATTTTCATTCGAGAGAGAGAGTTAACTTGTGAAATGAAAAGTTATTGAGGAATAGCAAATTTTCCATATAAAGAAATAAGATTGAGAATTGATATCATTTCCAAGAAATTCATTTTATGGAAAGATTTGTTTGTGTATTAGTTAAATTCTTCATCCGACGAAAAATTCGACTTTCGTGATGGAGCTCTGCTGCTCACGGCTTTTTGTTATATTGGTGTGTTCAAATCATGTTTTTTTATTTTGAATCTTAAAATGTCGACACAAAGAGGCTAAATAAAGGTATGATCCTGGTGTTTCGGTTTGGAATGCAAAAGGAATTTTGCTAATGGATCACCCTCAAATTAGGATACTAGTATTGTTCGATCGAACATGTTTGAGCAGCGTATTAGCTCACAAATAATCAAAAGCAGCTAAGAAAAAATAAATTTACGTCTGATTTGGAAAATTTTGAGAGAATATAAGAAAATTCCGTTCATTTTTCATTTTATTTATTATTATATAGAAATCTTTATAATGAAACTACCTTTTATTCCTGACGATGATGTTAAAAACGACAAATACATGGAGTGGCTATCGAATTATTTATCATTTTATCACATTTTCGAATACGTTGCACTCATTAAATTCTTTAACAAAAAAACATTTTCTGCCTTTTTAGCCTGAAATGCTGTGTAATGTCGCGAAAGAACAAAGAGGCAGGATTAAGCTTTCAGTTTTCCTTCTGCCACGTTTCCTGAAAAATTCTCGGGAATTAAAAGTGCACAAATTTTCTACATTAACTTGAACTTCTACTAATTACAGTATTAAACTTTTTTGTTACAGAAATTTATGCTGAGTTTGTGGAAAGCATTAACATGGAGTTTTCTGATTCTTAAAAATAGCAGTTTTTATATTCGACATAAGTCTTTTTAGAATTCACTTTACAAACTTCGGGAGCAGATGTTTTTGTACTCATTTTAACTAATAATTATCGAAATCAGGTTATAAATAAGTGAACTGAGTTGATCAAAGTAGAGATGAAAAGGTTTACAAACTAACAAAAACTAATTGTGAAAGTCGAGGAGATTATTAACTCCACAACTTCAAAAAATCATATCAGGATAATGTTAATTAATCATATGTCACTCACGCACAAGAATTTTACAAAAAAAAATAGGCAATAATGAATCCTTACAATAAAAGTGCTTTGGAAAAAGCCAATGGAATGATGGAAGAGAGTTAATCACCATCACAAGAGAAGAGGTGCTCAAGTAGAAGTTCAACCGAAGCTATCAGCTCTAGTTACAACTCAACATAGATAGACGGCATTCTAAGGCTACCTTAACACTTCTTCAACATCATATCATACGTAGTGAAAAAGCATCAGGTTCACGCAACAGATTGAATTCAATATATTCTAAATTTCAATTTGCGTTTACGTCAATGAAATTGTATATGAATGATCCCAGAATGGAAGAGGAAACTGGAATGGTGTACGGGCCTAGAACCAAATAGAGGAGATCATCATCTTATCCAATAGTCAAGCAATCATTAGAGTTCTGAGCTTACTAGCGCACTCAGCTACGTGAAAAGACTGAAGTTACTATACAATGGGTTCCAGGACATATTGGTGTGGAGGGAAACAAATGACAGACTCGATACATACCCTTTAGTAGTATCAGCTATAGACCAATAGAAAAAGCATTGGAAAAGAAAGTAAATAGATGAAACCAGTTCCTGAAGCTATCTACTGGGATTGACAGAGGCAAAAATACTTCTGAGAAACTATAACCAGAAAAGATCTGCTGAATGATTCAACGTAGGTAACAGCAGCCTATGAATATCACCAGGAGTTTTGTCGGGTATTATAGCCTCAATAGACATTTGAAGATTCTAGGTTTAGCAAAGAATGTGAAGTGCAGATTCTGTTACGTAGAAAAAGCAAGTTCTATACCCAAGTGTGAGAGACTACAAAGCTCTCTAGAGCATTGCACTAAGGAGCGTTGCAATAGACTACGAAAATTTCTGGCAGTTAAAGCATTCTCACATTTCAAACTTTCTGAGAGGAGTAGGTTTGATAGTTCACCTGTGAATACTGAGATTCCCAGTGCCGCAGCTAGAACAAGAAGACAAGGGGACCAAATAGATCCTTTGGATCGTAGTGTACATGACATTCTAATAATACATACAGTTTACGCGATTGTGATTAATTATGGTGTTCATTCGATATGATTTCAAGAATCTCTGGTCCAAAAAATCTCTGATTCCACTTACCATTATTATCATTTAAAAAGTGTCTTTCTATATAATATGAAAATAATGGTTTGTTAAATTTTATCATAAACTGAAGATAAATTTGATAATAACGATTCACAGCTTTAGATTTACAGCATTCTTGATGGTTAGATCTTTTTTTAAACATTTGCTGCCATTCAGAATATTGATTAAATTAAATGGAAAATAGAGACAGATCAATCTTGAATTTGTTATGTATATAAAATTTTAAATATACTAGTTACTAGTATGTTCCCAGAAGTATCTGGTCCAATCTAGGGATGGCGGTAGTTGCTTGAAAAATATCACTCTATTGGAAAGTATACAATCTATAGAGCGTATGCTTCAAGTTTGAAGACGCCACGTTGTTTAGTATTTGTTTGGCAGCCATCAGTAGTGAACGTAGTGGTCTTCGTTTTATTTGAAAGGCATTAACCCAACAAAAAAAGAGCTAAACTAGATTCTACTCTCAGTGAGACTGCTCCTTCGTTATAAACAGTGAAATAACGAGGCCTTACGACCTGTACCGCAGTGGTCGACCAAATGAGGTGACGCCTCCAGAAATGTTGAAGAAAATTCACAAAGCGGTTCTGAATGATCATCGACTGAAAGCGCACGAGCTAGCAAACATACTAGGTATTTCAAAAAGTGAGGTACATCGCGTATAACGGAAAATTTGAACATGAGAAAGATGTGCGCAAAGTGGATGCCGCGTTTGCTTACAATAAAACAAAACAGCGTCGCGAAGATGTTTCCATATCCATTTTCATATCCAAAATAAAAGTATAATCAAAACAATGGTCTGAAAAGGGAGAACCGGCTCCTAAGAAGGCAAAGATCGTTCCATCTGCAGACAAGATCATAGCGTCGGTTTCTTTGGATGCGTGAGGGATGATTTCAACTGATTATTTTAAAAAAAGAAAAAACTATCAACGACCATTATAATCCGTACTTATTGCAACAATTGAGCGAAAGTATAAAGTTCTATTTAATCAAGCCAACCCACCAACTCACACATCTGTTATCTTTTGTTCCCGAACTTGAAAAAATAGCTTGGTGGTCAAAGACTTTCCAACAATGAAGAAGTAACATCTGCAGTTTGTGGCTATTTTGAGGAGCCTGATGATTCTTATTATAAAAAGGGTATCAAACTTATTGAATATCGCTGGAAAAAGTGTATGGAGCTAAAAGGAGATTATAGAGACCATCCTGGTAAAAGGCCTTATACCAAGCCTCGAAAGTATGTATTTATACACAAATGTCAATTTTCTTTTGGCGATTATAGTGATTATTATGATGATTTTGTAGGGTTTTTCTATTTTTATACTGGAAAGTTAACATAAATCCATCAAAATTTAATAAAATTATACTGCGAAGTTCCTCGCAAATAAATAACGAAGTTGAGTGAGAAAAAGAATGTGAAGCTAACTTCGACATTGAAATTATATACCGTCAAGAATCACCACATAAGTGGCGAAATGATATTATCTCTAAAAACCTCACCCAATTTTTGTTACAGTAAAAGTTATACATTGTTATATCAACAAACTTTATGTTAATATTATGAAAACAATGTTGGAATATGCTAGAACGAAACGGTTTTAATATTTTGACAGTCCTCGATCCAGAAATAATGGTGTGTTTTTCTCGAAAATATTTGCCTAACATTGTAATTGTTGGAAGTAAATTATGGCTGATGACTGGCATTATATAAACCATGCTGATATACGCGGCAATATAAATATTATTCTAGTTTATGATTTAAGAATACAATTTCTTGTAATTACAAGACAGAAACATCATAAACAAACATAATCTTTTAAAAAAAGAGAATATTGGAGAACATCATCTAAAGTGATCTTAGGCTATTTTGCAATTGAATTATAACTGTATTATCATAAAATTATGACTTCTTCCTTGTCATAATAGCCTTGGTAGCAACAAAATCATATATTTTGAACAATTATTTGTACAGCTTAGATTCAAAGGGGCATACAATAATTTTTTTCAAAAATCAGCGGTAAACAATTGGACCTGGTTCCTTTTCTCAGGGCAAGGAAATTTCATTGTGAATGTGTTAATCACATGTTTTCACGTCCTACGAAAGTTCTAACAACATTTATCAACAAAAACCTTCAATAACTCAAATCTCATCAGTGAAATGGCGCCTCATCCTAAAAAGGTAAGTTGTTTATTGGAATATCGATTTTTGGAGTGCTTATCTTCATAATACTGTATTGTATGCAATTATGGAACGTAAAAATCGTGAAACTGATTTTCTATTTTAGAAAATGCATTTTCTGAAAGTATCATATTTGATACTTTGTACGATTCTGATAACTAATTTGTTTTTTCTATGCCCATTCTTAAAATTTAGTTTTATTATTATTTTGTGTATCATTATGTATATAAATTGTTATCTCTAATAAGATTTTGAGCTAAGATGCGTTATTGTCTAATTTATTGCTCTCATCTAACTGATATGATTGAATGGCCATGGGCCTTGTTTAAACAAAAATTCTATCATATATAAAAATCAAAACTAATTAATTACTAAATTTAATGGCTTGCACAAAAATTATTCATAATTATTCTGAGCCGACAAAGAGAATATGTGATCTTTGTATGGTAATTTGAAAAAAATTAGAAAGACTATCTAAATGTGAGAAAAGGAAACAAAAGACGCGATTTCAGCTGGATTCTAGATATTTTTAGCTAAATAACTATAAATTTCAGTACCCTCAAACCGGCAAGTTATCATATAAGATACCTCATTGAAACAAAGTCCAAAAATTAGAAAAAAAATTTCCTAAAACCTTACTTGAGGTATAAATGTCATAACAGTCATCGGTTAATATCTTGCCAGTTTATCTTTCCTTGATCCTTCAGCATCTATTTCATTACAGTTGTTATTCACTTGTGAATAAAGTTATCATTATCTAAACTATGGAAATTGATAAAAAATATCAGGAAAATTTGGTATATCACATCACAAAAGAAAGAGAGGCTTGCTTTGGATTTTGTTGCGGTTAAGCTTAGATATTTTTAATAAAAATTACTGACCAGATTACATGGAAACTGCATAAAATCTGCAGCTCTGAAAAGGAAATAGATTGACAAATATACTTACCCAAAATTTCAGTTCAAATAGGTTGAAACAAGTGTTCTAATTTTCTACGAGGACTGCCTGTCAAGTTTTTACAACAATACATGGTTTGAAATACGGTTGTATTTCAAAAATTAACTTGTAAAATCAAACAAAACTGTTTATACTAATTGGTGTGCAGAATCGCGTCATACTGGTGTGTCCGTTAGTGATAAATGTCGAGAAGGTAGGCCAAACCTTGATGCTGTAAGCAGCATAGTTAAATAAGATTGAAATTTGGCTAAGAGATAGATAGAGGTTGCTTTTGAGATATCGCAGACTGCAAGACAATCGATTTTATATAAACGATGAGGTGTGAAAAAGATATATTCCAAAATAATTCCATATGCTAGCTCCCTTAAAGCAAGTTAAAGGACTGAATAGTTGAGGAAAAAAAACATCCAATTTAATGCCTCTTTGTCCTTATTCACACGATTTATCGATTAATGACTTTTTATTGTCACCCACTGCCAAACAAAGAGGGTGCGGATAGCGATTTTTATCACTTGAAGAAGCTATTGAGAACTAAGTTTCACCGATATTAGTTTCGAGTTGGTAGAAAAGCATGAAAATATCTAAACCTTAAGAGCGAAGAAAAATACTGAAACACTTTACTTCGGAATTGTTTCTTTCTGTTTAACTTTTTGTAAAAACCTTGTAGAAGTATTGACCGAGGTTTTTCAAAAATTTCAGTGATATTTCATCTAGATATTACAATATTTTAAGGACAGATTCCAGCCATTTCAATTTCCCAATAATTATTCCATAATTGTTGAGCACTATACGGGGTGTCGTTGTAAAACTGTTTATTTTGAAATAATACATATTTACTTGTTATCACCTTCACTAAATAGGAACCAATGAGATCAACGATAAGACCAGATAACTTAATTGAGCAAATGTTGTACACACAAAAGGAAAGGTGGAAAATATATAACAAAATAATGAAAAAGATATGAAAAACTAATAGAATTGTAGGGACAGCTAATAACTTGGAAAACTCGTAACATTTAAGATGGAGATTTCAAGAGTGGTAAAGTTCCATGAGGCGAAAAAAAAATTCAAGCCGAAGGGTTTAAGTGGATAGAGCAGTAACAGGAAAATCACAAGTCTCAAGATCCGTAGAAAGAAGTTTGTTTCAGAATAGAATGATAAATTTGATTAAAAACTCTTGACCAACAAAGGCGATTAAGAACAAATTTAGCACACTTTTTTGCATGTTAGTAATGCTAAGCGAATCATTTATCAATTCATGTAGTATAGATTATGGATTTCTTAGAATTTTTATCAGTTCTTGATATACAACGTCGTCTTATGCTAGAAGCATCTTCTTAGCTATATAAATAACACCAAAATCACTCAATAACACAATAACGTGATAAATATCCACAGTTATACTGCATTGACGTTTCGTTAACACTAATTTTAAATATAATGTTGTAAGTTGATTCAACTCTTCCACGTAGACAAACCTCCCGGTTAACCCCTACTAGTTATAGTGTTTCGTGCATCAAAACTTTGTTTTTTGCACATTTATTCACCTTATTTGATGGTCCTAGCTTGTATTATAATAATTAAATTTCTTGATTTCCATTAGAGCATTTCTTGTATATTCTTAACATTTTTTTTCGTGTCGCTTATTTAAATGTATCCTAATATAGGAAAGTTAAAACGAAGAAGTAAAATGCTACTGAAAGTTTTCAATTTCTAGTTGTTTGTAAAGGAAGTTTTCCCATTTACAGTATATTATACTGGAGTTTTGTTCAAATTAATCTAGTGCGAAATATAGTCGACAGATAGATTTATAATTAAAATTTTCAAACAAAGAATAAATTAACACGTGAAGGTGAAGAATTTATGAAATTTGATAGCACTATAAGTTATTATTTATAGAAAAAAAATTGACTAGAATTATAGGAAAAGTAATGATAATGCACAAATGTTTATCTATGCAGATTTTTTGACTACAGATTACTGTAACTGAAGGACTTTTCGGAAACCATGATCGGGTTAACTTGATCATGGTCTGAATGTTCAGAAACTAAAACAGATCACGTTATGATACTTTCTGCTAATAGATCGGTGAATAAATGAGTTAAGTTGACGGATTGTTTTATTTGTCTATGGTTTTTTGAACTTCAAATTATTAAGTGACTGTCTACTTTTTATACTTTTTGGCACACTGGCATGAAAATAGCTGATTAATATTCAATTTTGATGCAAAAATCATTTGAAGGGGTGAATAGTTAGTAACTGGATAACAATTTGCTTGTGTGGGTGAAGAAAGAGACATTTCAAAAATACTTCTTTTGAGAAAGCAGCCATTGAAATTTTTCAAATTTTTTGATAGTAGTATTTAAAGAAAAAACTTGTTTAGTGAAAAGATGTTTTTCACGGATAATGAATTTATTTTTTGTATTCAATGTTATGAAAAAAAGCCGCGTGAGCAGCAGAGCTCCATCACGAAAGTCTAATTTTTCGTCGAATAAAGAATTTAACTAATACACAAACAAATCTTTCCATAAAATGAATTTCTTGGAAATGATATCAATTCTCAATCTTATTTCTTTATATGGAAAATTTGCTATTCCTCAATAACTTTTCATTTCACAAGTTAACTCTCTCTCTCTCGAATGAAAATTCATAATTTCAATAGACCCGGTGGTCTCGAACCCTCTTGTTCAATTCCTATTGACAACAAAGAAAAAATTCATCATAATGACAAGAAATTTCGAAATTGGGAAGTGACAAAAATCACCCTAGCAACGATCATACTCGTATTATTCATTAAATAGGAGGCGGTCCAACGATCAAAATGATTTCGGACGTTTTGTACTAGAAAAACTGAAGAAGAAAACTTTGAACTTGAGAAAGACAATTCTTCAGCATCACCCCTACTTGCATGCGAAGTTCGAACCCTCTAGTTAAACTTTTTCTGGTCAAAAAATAAGAAAATGCTACAAAAATGACTATAAAATGGAGAGGGGTGGAGATGAAAAGATTCGACCTTAGACAGGAAATCATCTCGCAACTAATTGAACCTACATGTGAAATTTCATTTTTCAGTCGCTTTTCGTTTGACCTGCAGAGGTGAGCAAAAGTCAAAAACCAATTTTTTTGCACTGCGACCCCTCGAAATATTTATTTGTTTTCAACCAAACTCTAATAACATCAATCCGCCGCCAAAAAAGCCATGTATGCTAATTTTGAACCAAATCGGACCCATAGCAATTGGTCGAGAGACGAAAATAAGAATTGTAGCTTAAACAGATCATTTAACACAAAAGGAAATAACGTTCTGAACGTCCTCAAGAAATTCTTTCTTTATATCCGCTATGAAGTCCTCCACATCTTTAACTGTCAGAAATTTCTATAAAAATAGTCGTTAATATAAATATAAATGATAATATAATTAATAAATAAATATAAATACGAATTTTCATGATGGTCAATGCGCTGATCATACTTTTTCTTATGTTTTTCCATTGAAAAATGGTCCGTATCACATTCTATCCTAGTATGCCGAGGATTTGGAAATTTATGACTACCACTGAAAACATTACGACATGGGGATTCTTATTTTGACCTACCAAGGTTTCAGAAAACAATATGACATATTTATTAGCCTTACCCAATATGAAATATCCCTATATGAACACGAGGCAAGACATAACCACATTGTTCTGGTATATTTTAGTTCAAAAAGGGACGTTAACTACTCATATTACTATTAATTTTAAACCACTTTCAGTAGGGTCTCCGTTTGTACAGCTTTACATCACTGATGAAGAGCTGGAATGTCGAACTTATCTCATTTCAGACTATTTTAGACTTGTCTCCTTCTTCAGGCCGTATTATCAAACATATAAAATCTATAATACAACTAAATACATATCTTGAGATAATCGACCGATTTGTTTGTCATGTTTCAAATTTGGAATTTCTATTGATGTAGGAAGATCTCCAACATTTTTGTTAACCTACCATATTGTCTTTTCCACACCTCAATAATTAAACATTGGCTGAGGATTTACACTAATATTATTTGAAATTAAATTTTAGCTATTCTCATTATTACCATTTTTATGTTCGTCATTTTGAAATATTTCATTCGAGACCCACTGAGAACTCATAATTTAGAGATATAATCACATAAAGCACACCACTGCTGCTTGGAACGCAACAACTGTGTGGATTAGTAGTGAAGCATTCTATTTCAAATTTTTTTTTCACTATTAACGTTCCGATCTACTGATATACAACTGGAAATTGTACCAGTCCGGAAATTACAACGGTTTCCTCATGCATGTAAGCATCCATTATAACATACTAGGTAGATACATTATTTTTAAAAAAGAGTAATATTCAAATGGTTTTTCAGTTGAGAGAATTCATAGAATATCCACCACCGGCTATTTTACAATTTTTTTCATGTTTCAGAAAATTCTTGCTATTGATAATGATCCGAACTAGCAAAAAATGGAGCGGACTGTTTGCACCGGGTTCAAAATATTTCAAAAAATCTTGATAAAAAACAAAATATCATTGATATTCAATTCACAGACTACTAAGTAAATAAACTAAGTAGCAGTGATTGTATTGAAAATATCAAGAAGCTCAAAGGATTAAATATCTTGATGTATAATTTGGATTAGATATTGCATTCTGGAATAATATCCCAAATAATATAAAGCTGATTGCATTCATATCATAGAATCATATCGAAACATGGTGAAACTGTGATGTTTTTACTATTTATTTAAAGAGATTCTGTACGCAAGGATGAATTTCTACACAATATTCATTTATTATCCACTTCATTTATACACTAAAACTAAATACAATAAACTATTCACTATGCACCAAACTATACATTAACTTACGACTTATCGAATTAATAACATAGTAATTCATTTAAACAAACCGTTTAGATGTTTATCCCGATGTGTTCGAAATGATATAAGATCATTTAGTAACTGTTCACTTATAAACAAGCGCCTATTTATACAAAGCGCATGTCTCGATAATTCGGATTCTAGAACGTAAACGAACAAAAAGGTCGTTCATTCAGAATTGTCTTTATGAAAAGTGACATACTGTTAGAGTCAGTAAATATGAAGATAGACATATTCATGTATTCTTTTCCGTTCAATTTTAATAGAAGGACGATCAAAATTCTAAAAAATTGTGCACACATAAATTCTTACACTTGGAAAGCTTTCCGTACCTTCATAATAAAAGTGAAATCTTTCATTTACCATATTAATATTGATGATACTGCAATAGTTAAGTTAGAAGACAGCCTCTTCAGGTAAATATGATACACAACTCAAGGAATAGAAGGAATCATAACATGGTTTTGTTATTTATTAGCAAAAAATATTACTTGCTGTTTCAGGACCGTTTTCCTCAACTGAAATTCAATTGTTTGATTGTAGATTTTGTGTCTGTGGTTTCCATTGAATAACTTACCTGGTACTCATTTCCTCCTCAAAAAACACCAAAAGCAATTCTACTTTCTTCCAAGGATAACGAGGTATCTGTTTGTTTACTGATGTTTGGTGACATGAGTAACTGAGCTTGCCATACAAACCATGTTGCATTTGAAGATCCAGAATAATCAGAATGATAACCACTCCTTCCACAAATAATTGGGGCGCAATACTGCCAGAAAATCTTTTTTATAAAGTTATTCAATATTATTTTGGTTAGGTAAAAGAATAATTAGGCATACGTGCCAAATTTTTTGTCCAGAGTAATTGAAAATCTTTGGAAAAAACTAAGGGAAAGAAAATTGAAGTATTGAGAAGTGATCCAGGCAGGCCTTAAACTATAATACAATATTCTTAAGAAAAAGAGGCAGACCTAAACAAATATGCAAAAGAACTATCGAGAAAAAACTGCAACAGATTGATTTAATAGATTTAGTTAAAAAAAAGAAAATTTAGAGCCCTCGTCAACCAAATTGGACGGAGCTCTTCGTTTCAGCACAGCTGCTGGAATACTGACAGATACCATTTGCTCCACTGGGAGCCATTTGACGATGATGATGATGAAGTAGATCACTACAGAGATGAATAATTATGGAGTTATTTCGTACAAATTTGCTATAAGCATTCTTATCATTCCATCCAAATAGGACACGTCCATTTTACTGTCTCTAGCCACGATTGTTTTTAGAAGAAACGTTTCCACATCGTTGGATGAGTAGACAAAAAACAATGCTATAAAAGACATCTAGTTCACTATATTTCAACCCTCTAAACTCTTTTCAGGGGATAATTACCACACATTTACTATATAAATGGAGATGCTTCGTGGGTACCAATTGCTTCATCAATCCTTTCGCAGTGTCCTTAGCCGATTGAGTCTCTTCAAAATTGAGAAACCTTTTGAACGACTTAGAAACAAGGCTTCTTCATTGGGTTAAGTTTTCTTCTTGTGGCTAATACTATTGAAGAAAAAAAAACAGTACAACGTTATACTATAAAAAGATACCATGGGCTGTTTCCACTTTATCACGTTGCCATGAATGGAATCAATGCAAAATGTCACGATTTGGTTGTTGACAGAACAGTAGATGAAATTATAGAATCAAACATGCCAAAAAATAACGTTTACTTCAAAAAAAATTGCATCAAAAGCATTTATGGACTTATGCAAGGATAGAAAATATAAATTAGACGGAAAGCGTATGATGAAAGAAGTGGCGTTGGTCTTAAAAGATTAGACTGTCAAAACCGTGAATTGTTACAAAAAAATATGAAGAAATGAAAGCATAGAGACGATAGAATAAGCTTGGTGAGGTGGTGAAGGTGCTGCTTGCTTTACTGACTATTATCCTCAAACATTGATAGATGCTCGAAAATTTTCTCAAGTTGTCTCTTATAGAAAACAGACCTCCGACTACGGCTTCGATCTGTTTCCAAACAACAAGCTTTCCAAATATGTTATACACTTTTTTTAGCAATTATCAAACCCCTTAGAGTATTACTACTGATAATCAACTTTGCCTTATGATTAGACCTACAAGAGTTTTAACTCCAGCGGATTTCCTGCTGTGGAATCTGTTTCAAAGGAAATTTGTGAATCGAAATTTATGTTAACGAAGTGTAAATATAGATTATCTATGTTAGATGATCTCATTTATCATTTAGAAGAATTCATAGAAATGACAATAGATTTCATTAAACCTAACGTTTTTCCTTTCCTTCAGTTGCCAGTCTAGTATTTTTTATTAATCATCAAGTTCATTGAATCTCGTTTATATTTTTATTAAAAAGTCTGCAAGCATAAGCAGTGTCAAAAAACTATTCGTGGTAATAAAAAATTATTCACATGCATGATATCACTGCATTAAGAGAACGAAGAAGTTAATTTTAGCGGATTTGTTATTTTTAGATTATTCATCGCGTTTTATATAAGAACTGACTTTACGGTTTCGTTTCATTAAGTGAACCATATATATCTTGCCACCTCTCATGGAAATTTGCATTTTTTTCCGACGTAAAATAAAATATATAGTTTAGGCTTTCACAAAGCACGTATTTGTGTGTGACAGACTGTTAGTTGAAACGAAAATTGATATCGAGTCATGATTTATATACAGAGGACACTAAAAATTATGCGTAATGTTTTAAGCGATTATATTCAGTAGTAAAATCAAATGGTTCTACGGATTTACAATCACTATTTTGGTTACTACGATGTACGAGATATAACAATGAGAATTGATTTCGAAATACTTCATTTGGAATGACATTTTCATAAGTTTGAAATTATACTACACGATTTGTGATGTATCTTGAATTAGATCAACGAAAATTTCTTGCAAAGTTTTGCTTGACCTAGAGATGGAGGCAGTTGCTTCAAAAATATCACTGTATTAGAAAGTACACAATCTATAATGTTTCAAGTTCAAATTGTTCATCGTTGTGTGATCCAATGAACTAGATTCTACTCTGGGTGAGACTGTAACTTTGTTATCATCGGTAAGTAAATAAAGTTTATCCGTTACTTCGAATTTTCTTCTGTTTCTTATGTATTTCGAATAAGTAAAGTTGTAGCCTAAAATAAGTCAACAGTTTATAGGAATTTGTGTCCACTACGAAAATTATTGCACTATTTCCTTTAAATCTAAATTCAACAAAGAATTTTTTGACTGATTGTGGAGGAGGACGAAGATCAGCACGAACTAAAAGCAACTTAATCTCTCACAGGATCGAAACTGCAGTAGAAATACAACAAATTTTTTCAATATCTCAAGTTTTGGCTGCTCAAATCACTGAAACGTAGCCGATAATCGATATTTTGTCATTAAATTTTTATGACGCACTCTTAAGCTGTTAGTAATAATAACAAAATAATAGAAGCACTTCTCATGTACGTGGGAAATTTCTAATTTTTTGGAACCTAATAATATCAGCTGAAAGATCATAAGATCATAATTCGAAGTTTTTGGAGAAGTTAAAGCTAGAAAGCATAGAGCGATGCAAAGATTAGCATTGACTCCGAGTAAAAACAATGTTTTCATTGAATACCAAGTCTTTTATATGAAGATTACTTCTCAAGTTTTGACGTAGATAAATATTTATAATTGGATATGGCTTTATTGGTTTTCAAAATATTCTTCATCAATATTAATACACTTTTGGGTGTGTTTGTACTGATTGTCGAGGTATCTTCAAAGCATCTGATTTAAACGTATCAACCGCTTCTTTAGGAGTAGAAAAACGTTGGCCTCGCAAATTATTTTTGATCTGCAGAAATAAAAAGAATCCATCGGGTGCCAAACAAGAACTGTAAGACAGAATACCCATCAATTTGATGTTTTGACTGTTGAAAACGTTTTTTTTTGTACTGATGTTCGCATTGTCGTAGTAGAGACTTATTTGTCTTCTGCGATTGATTTCTATATTTTTCGAAATACTTCTGGCAAAGGAATGGTAATGCTCCACTTAAATACGACTGGCGAACCCAGACTCCAGAAATGTCTGGAGTACTGGATAATCGTCGATCAAAAGCGCGCGAGCCAGTAGACATATTAGTCATTACAAAAAGCCCGGTACATCGCATATTATATGAAAAGTTGAACATGATTGAGCTGTGCGCAAGATGGTTGCCGCTTTTATTCCCAATGGATCAAAAATAGCATCTTGAAGATGTTTCCAACGAGTGTTTGGCAAAGTGGGTTGGATGAATTGTCGATTGGTCGATCACTTCAAAACAAAAACAAATAAAAAAAAATAAAATCAATGGACTGAAAAGGGAGAACGGGCTCCCAAGAATACAAAGACTGTTTCAACTACAGGCAAGGTCATGGCGTCCGTTTTTAGGATGCACCTGGAATAATTCTTTGAATTGACTATTTTGAAAAAGGAAAAACTATCAGCAACGAGTATCATGCGAATTTACTGCAATATTTGAGCGAAGATATCAATCAAAAACGGCCGCATTTGGCTATGAAAGCAGTGTTGTTTCATCAAGTCAATGCAGCAGCTCACACATCAGTTATTACAATGGCCAAAATCAATGAATCAAGAATTGAACTGTCACCTTCTGCACCCTATTCACCAGATTTAGCCCCCTCGTATCATTTTTTGTTCCTAGATCTGGAACAATGTATCGAACTTATTAAACATCGCTGGTGATGGTGTACGGAGCTAAAAGGACATCACGTTGAAAAATAAATATAGTTTTTTCCAAAATTTTTCCATTGTTAGGCCATGTACTTCTATGACCATCCTCGTATTGTATATCCAAAACATTAGAATCGTTTTTGGTTTATTTACTTAATGATGGAAAATTGTATAGATTAAGGTATAACAAGATAAATTGAAAAACTTCTACCTGAAGCGAAATATGCAGATTTTCCTATGCAACCCATTTCAAAAATCAATTACTGAATTTCTCATTTAAATAATTATCAATATTGTATTTGAAAAGGTATTTCAATTGAATACAAGAAAGCTAACTATTTACTATTAAATTGTTCACAAAAATAAAATGTATCAAAATTTTGGAGAATACAACGTGCTGATTTCGATTCAAATATCTCAAAAAATAATGGTACAATCGATTAATGGAAATAATTATTATTTCTTCAATATCCACCGAACCTACTGAATATCTGAATCCGTGATTTATCACTCATGCACAAGAAAATTGAAGCAGCAAAAAGATTCTGTCTGGGCTTTTCATGTTCTGGAATAATATCAGTATATGTTAAAAAAATCGAAGATTTTCTAATCCTTGGGTGTACTGAACTTTTACAGTATCAGAACCAAATTTAGTAGTTTTCTCCAATAGAAAAATGACATTCTTGATTTCTAAATCGACAAAAGGTTCTCTCTCGTTAAAGAGAATGAAGGAGGCTTGAAGTACAGAGATATATGTCACTTAAGCTCTGAAATAACCAACCCATACAAAGAATGAGGATCGGCCCATTAATGGGCCAAGCCAGGCAGCCGATTTAAAAGTATCGGCCAAGTATCCGAATATGTCGTCGGCCGAAGACTGGGTGAGTATCGGGTTGTAACGCCATCCCGATATCGGATCCTGTGATCGGCCGAGCATAGGATTCAAGCAGCGGCCGATCGTAACATTAGAATGTCGGCCAAGCATTGCATACAAAGCTCTGCCGAACATATTATTATTATTATTATTATTAATTATTTTTAATTTAGAAATAAAAAAATTTTTTATTTAGAAAAATTTATATTTATTTGATAAATATATTAATTTATAATGTTAAATTATTTTTATTTTAAATATTTTAAAAGAATATTGCACCGCAATAATAAGTTTAAATAATGCAAAAGTAATTAAGTTTTTAAAAAAGAAAATAAGTAATTTTAAAATAATAATTAATTATTGGCTGTTATTATTGTTTTCGTTATTATTATTATTATTATTGTTAATATTGTTATCGCGGTTAATAGCTCGTTGACGGCGACCTCCATCTCTGTCCCCTGCATTGGCAAGAAAACTGCCAAGCTTCACTCTTAATGATTTAGACTGATCAGAGTCTCCAAACTTTTCTTCAACAACCTCTGAAAATAAAAATATTTTTAATTAAAACATAAATTTATTCAAATGTAGATTTTAAACATATACATCATACCTTTTAAGCAATTGTAAGTATGAGTAGCACTAAAATTTTCTTTGCCAATGTTATGTACTCTTCTCCCAGTGCCAGAATAATTTAATTGCACCGTAGGTGTAATTACCTCAGATATAGTTTTTCTTATAATTACTGTAATATCTGATTCACCGTACATTATGACTCTAAATAAGTTTTTCAATTTATTTTTTTCATCATCATTTTCCAGGTTCTTATCAAAAATCAAAAATTGCGCCTTGTCATTGATGGGAAACATATTTTTAAAAGGCTCCATAACAGTTTTTTCGCTTCATTTTTGACGACATACTCAGTGCTTATTTTGAAGGCATCCAATTTTTCATACAATTCTTTAAATTTTCCATCAACATAAGCCTTTATACGATCTAAAACAACAGTAAATAATAAAACATATAAAAATATTTTGAGTAATTAATAATAAAAATTATAAAATTTATTAAGAAGAAAATTAGCTAGAAAAATCAAGACTTGTACATATAAAATAATCAATATTTCTTACAATAAAAAAACTTGGAAATAAAGTAAGCAAATTCGATGCATATGCAAATACAAATAAAATATTAATTAGTTGTTTTCACATCGTAATTAGAGAATAATTGGTTCAATCAAATCCGTAAAAATTAATTCATGTAAAAAGTTGGAATGGTAAATAATAATTAATGAAAATAAATTTTTTTTTCCGAAAAATACGAGAAATCAATATTTCAAAGAAAATAATCAACAAGTATTCAATTTATTGTTCTTTAAATAAAAACCATAAACACTTACCAAACAGTATATATCATCATAATTGATATCAGTTACAATGGCTTGCTGATTTTTTGGCTGGTCCTGAATATATTTAACAGAGATGGGCCACAATTGTATTTGTGAATTTTTATAAACTTGCATTCCGTCAATATGTATCAGGACTTCAATAGTATCCTCAAGAAATATTTTTGGTACAATCATCTTTTGCAGTCCTTCAGCTACGCCGAGATATTTATAATCACTGTCTGTTTCTTTTAAGGATGGTATAGACTCTACGACTTGTTGAGATTTTGTTTTTAATAATGCTTGTGCCGTTTTAGGGAGGGAAGGATGACCTTCTTCCCTCAATAAAACAAGTAATTCTGAAATGGTATTTGATTGAAGACTAGCTCTATTATTCAAAGCCCATTCGCGAAGTCTTTCTTGCAGTCTGTCTGAATTTTCACCGTTTTCCAGAGTCACATTTTCATTTTCACTAGAGTCATCAGTTGTTTCCATTTCACCAGTCACTATAACCTCACTTTTCAACGCATTTTCAGATTCGATATAGTTCTCAAAAAAAATATCACTTGATAAACTATTTTCATCATTAACATCATTATGAACTATACAATAATTATTTTCACTGTTCAGAGAAGTATCAACTGTTTTTTTATTATTTACACTATTATTACTGTCACCATGACTCATGTTATTTACAATTCTCATATGAGATAAAATTCTACTTTTTAATTTTTTTTTGTTAATTATTTTTTTTATAGCACGAAATTTTTTGACGCGATCAGACATGTTGAAAAAAATTTTTATTTATTTATCAATAAAATATTTTAACATTAGATATATCCACATCAGTATGTCCACATATAGTTTCTAGTTCCTCAATAACTGCTTATTACCGAACAGCTGATGTAATTTTCAATACGCATGCGCAGCCAAAAAAAAACGTCATAGCATCGGCCAAGGATCGGCTGAGGATCGCGAATTATTTATAGTGTGTATAATTACGGCGGACGATGATAAGCCGTTGAAAAATGCCAATGCTTGGCCGAGCGTTAGTAGCCGTACTTTGGCCGATCATCGGAGAATAGTTGACCATCGGCAACTTTGTATGGGAACTTGTATATTTAATTCTCCAGCTAGATGAATAATTCTTTTAAGT
The DNA here is from genome assembly GCF_026250575.1 of Diorhabda carinulata. Classification (NCBI taxonomy): domain Eukaryota; kingdom Metazoa; phylum Arthropoda; class Insecta; order Coleoptera; family Chrysomelidae; genus Diorhabda; species Diorhabda carinulata. The sequence continues at coordinate 5,753,661 of NC_079464.1, read as the reverse complement.
CGTACATGATTGACACGAAATCTTCCGTATACCACCGTAAAAATGGAAACTGTAGTTGGTTACTGAAAATCTTCACTTCATCATATTCTCTAAATTATTTGGAAAAGCAAAAAATCTACTTCTTTTAAGATAATTATTGATAGAATAGAATAGACTGATATAGTATAATATAAATGTTATTTTTTTACATAATCAGACTTCTTTATTAAAGGAAAATGAAGTTTTACATAACGCGATTCTGATACATGATATCGAGGCTACAAATCTCTCGGACTATCACAGATTCTCTGAACACAAATCTTGAATCTAATAACTTGAAATATCTTTAGCGCAAATCCAGACTGTGAGTGATTACACATCACACAGAGTTTATTCCAGACTGATAAATTATTCTAAAGATACTTCGTAACATTTCGAATGACCAGTATCAGTTGAAATAAAATTATACTGCAGTAGTACTAGTAGTCAAAAGTCCTGCAATCAGCGTCACAAAGGAATGGTTTAGTCTTGTTTGTCTCCGAGGGTGTAACTATAATGAAGTTTGGAACAGTTGATTGTTGTCTGCAGTGTATTCTGAATTACTTGAAAACGGCAGTAGTCGCAAAATGTAAGAAACTAGGTACGGTGCTTCGTCTGGGGTGAAAGCATCGATTACAGTTAAGGAAATGTACTTAAAACACCCATGTGTAATGGTATACTTGTAAATTCCTTCATAATAAAGGGCGTTTGGAGAAGGTGTTAAATTAGAAGTAGACTATTTGCGGCAGTACAACTTATGATCACGTACACAGTTTATGTAGCTCTATTTTGTATAGCGTGAGCTGAAATTTATATATTACGGGTAACAATAAATCAGAATAAGAACAATGGAAAAAAGTTCAACATTGTACCCAATCAATAAAAAAAATTGCTTCGAAATCAAATAAAATTCTAATTTTTTTTAACATAAATTATCTGTTGATATTAGATTTGCCTTCAAGTCATTCTCAAAGAACAAAAACTGTAATTTGAGTTTCCTTTATATGGAAACTAATTCAGTAAATGAATATACTGTTGTGGACGAATTTGAGAGTTGAGCTATAAATAATAAACTAATCAACTTGTTAAGGACAGTCACTGAAGTTAGTAGAGCAATATGAGCAGAAAATTAAGTGCTAATTGAATGCTAATTAAAAGCCATATTACGAAATTTGCTGTTGTGATAGTTTTTGAGAAAATATTTGATAAAGCAATTCAAGTTAAATATGCAAAATCAATAGATAATTGAAGTAGAATGCTTCCATAATTGAATGCTACGGTGTTCAATGATAGAAAAAAAATTTTGAGCAAAAGAATTTATTCTAATCTTGAACAACACGTTTTGATAACTTTCATAATGGAATGCTAAGTTCTTCAATGATGGAAAAAAAATTTTGAGCAAAAGAATTTGTTCTATTTTTGAACATCACGATTTGATGACTTCCATAATTTAATGCTACGTTGTTCAATGATAGAAAACAAAAATTTGAGCAAAAGATTTTTTTCTATTCTTGGACATCAGGATTTGATGACTTTTGCAAGTTTCCTCAACAAAAAACTATCATAGGTGAAGAATCACAATCTCTTGTGTCCTCGTTAGGGCCTGTATAATTAAATGCTGCGGAAAAAATGAAATTTTTGGAGACGTCACGAAAAAATGACTTAACATTAGTCGAGCATTTGATTCTACAGGCCTTAACTTTATAACTCTTCACCAATGACAGTTTTCTGCTGAGAAAAATACGGAAAAGTCATTTTTCACGACGTCCAACAATAGGAAAATTATTTTTTCAAAAAATTTCTTTCAAATCATTTAACAACGGATCATTAAATTATGGAAGGATTCCACTCTAATTATCTATTGATTTTGCACTTTTAACTTGCATTTCTTTACTAACTTCTTTCTAAAGTTATCAGAACAACAAATTGCTGAAAAACTATCACTGTGGAAAATTTCGTAATATGGCACTTAATAAGCTTCCAATTAGCACTTGATTTTTCGCATATTATTTTTGCTGTCTCCTCATATTGCTCTGCTAATTTTAGTGACATTTAAACAAATTTTCTTATACCTGCTTCATAATATTGATGTAAAATGGTGAAAATTGCGAAACTTTCTGTCCAATATTGTTATTTACAAATCGAATAACGCAACTGAAATCTTGATATCAATGTTTCAATAGAGAACAAAGTAGGTAAAGGAAACGTCGAGCCAATTATTAGAGATATTAACCTGAGCGTAAGAAACGAGTTGGGTGACCGTTGTGTGAGATTTTTTCAGTAAAATAAAATGATTGTCCCAAACTCATGTTACAGTCAGCCAAATAGGCGACATTACACCTGGAAATCACCAGATGACACAAAATAAATAACTGAAAGGTTTGTGCGACTATACTTCTAAAAAAACTACAAAATTTGATTGAAAAATATCACAAGGAGAGTGTTCCCGATTAAGAAAACATTATGTGACTCACATTCAAAGTGATACCTTTAAAAAAGTCAACAAGCAAATCGTAGCAAATCAATACATTTATTTTATTATGACGGAACTACCGATTGGGCTATACGAGAGATGCTACTGAAGTTTTGAGATATGTCAAAATTTTAATACTCAGAACGTCTTGTTGTTTGAGTTGCTTACTGGTAGTTGAAACATTCATTTTGGTCAAAAAACGGAATTGAATTGAATTTTATATGAATTTCAAATCCAATGAATCCAATCTTGGTCGCACTTCGGTACAGGATGAATTTCTAAAAAACTGTTGTGCAAGAAATCCGATTCTGTGCGTAAATTGTTATTACAAGTGACATACCGTGAGATTGAGACATAGATTGCCATTAGATCCACGTTCAATATCGCATGAAAAATTGACTGTTAAAAAGATTTGTTCGCGATAAATACCGTATGATTTGACAATCACTCAGAAAAAAATCGTGTCAAATGGTATGAAGAAATGCTTACAAAATTCAGTCGCGGTACTTCGATAAGTTTATAAGGTCCAGACAGTTGATCTTATGTATCTATGTATATGAACTTGAAACTGAACAACAATCGACTGTATGGGTCTTTCAAGATGAGCCAAATTCAACAGTTGTTCGCGCACGAAGCACTTCGAAGTAAATGCTCGCCATGAGGGGAACCAATCACAGAAAACGAATCATTCTTCACCCCGACAAATCGAGCTCTCACACATCAGTTCAAACAAAAACGTTTTTGAATATCGAATTGATGGACAGTACAGTTATAGAAAAGTGACCATTCAAGTATTTTAAGATGTGTTAATGGATGTTTCATGTATTTTGTTCATAGAACAGAGTAAATATTAGATGTTTTTTATGTAAATGTAACTTATCTGGGGAACTTGGTTGGAAGCGGTAATCTTTTGTAGCAATTGAGCCACCACAACCACGTTTAGCCATCCCTCACTATACACTATATAACAGACCCATTGAGGAAATTTTAAGCTTTCCTTAAGTTCTTGAAATGTAGTTGAATGAAACAATGGTAATCAGTATTATAGACAACATAGAGGAAAATCATCGATAACAGTCAAAGCAAGCGAAGAAAAACAGGCAGCAGTGTTGTAAAAATTATAAAAAAATAAATTGCAAGTTTATTTATTAAAATTTCATATATTATGATTTCTTGGAAAAAACTTAATTTTTAATTAACATAATCAAATCAACGCTTCCAATCATTTCGAACAATCCGTTAATTTCACCGTTGGAAATAACATTTAATGGATTCGGTCAAGTTTCAATTTTCAACTGAATGGTATCTTCCCATTGGAGCGTCACTAAGAATCAAATGTACTGTAATGGAAAATCTCTCAAGTATTTGGGAAGGAATTTCTGATAATTAGGAATCTCCCTCTGTATATTATGATTCCGTTGCTAGGGGACTGTAATAACTCAGTTGAAAACACTTGATTACAATTTATTTGTTCCATCAGATTGCTTTCTCGACGTAGAAAGTTGAGAGTTGATAGTAATCTGTGGCGTGTATTCAATGAGTACTTTTCACTGATATTGGAAAGTTTTCCGATTATTTCATACCAGTACCTACTTTAGTCAGTAATATTGGTATTGAAGGATTTTCATTTCTAATTTATATAACACGTGTCAACATAATAATCGACTTTGACTTTAAAACATGAAATTTCGAATAATTCAGTTTGTAAGTAGTAAAAAAATTGTTCGCTTTTTTATCCAGGAAAACGATATTATTGAAAATTTATGGTCCAAATAAGAATGAAGCCATAGAAAAATATTTTTTTCATTTAAAAGTGGTGAATGATTTCAAATTAAATGCTGTTACTTTTTCTTATATGTATTTAGGTGTTTCCATGAAAACCTCCAAATATAGTCTCCCAATAAGTAGAATCACAACGAAATTAATGTGGATTAACCTAACTTAGCAAACAGGACCCTGCTTGACAATTCCAAATGAGTGAACAGCTTTACATACGAGAATTTAAATATAAACCAGAATATTTGAAACAACGCGCTAAAATGTCGTGAAAGTGGCTGCACTGGATGCTAGACGGGTCTGTTACGAAACGTAGAGAGCAGCCGGTATCGCATAACCTCACTTTTTAGTGAACTAATAGCCCTGAACGAGAAGCATGTATCGGTATCTATGGCGCAACGCATCAATATTAGTTTTTTGGTCAAAGATAAGTCAAAATAAGCGGAAATTCATTGAAAATTACTTTAACAATTCGGAGAAAAGTACATCTCCAAGAATCAACTGTATGAATGATATTCTGCCTTCTGAAAAAGGCGAAAAATCGTGGGAAACTTGCCACATACGCGGCACTAAATGGTAAGACGATAACAACGTCAGCGCTGTATAAGGTGTTGTGTAATATGTTTTTGACCATAAAAGGAGTAGTTGCGTTTGTTTTTTTCACTGACCAACGAACTGTAAACACACAGTATTATAGTAATCTGAAAATATTCCAATCCGTAGTACGATATTCCTGCATCCCAGGCCGCATACAGCTCTGATTACGATGGAAACTTTAACGAATTGGATTGAGAAACACTGGAACACCCTCATTATAGTCCCGATTTGTCACCATGCGACTGTTATTTATTTGGTTCATTGAAAGAGGTACTTGGTGGACTGCGATTCGAAAGCAATTGGTAGAATACTTCATGTACGAATGATTACGTGACAATAAAAAAAACATTAAAAAGCTTCTGAAGGGGTGGCAAAATATGTAAAGTGAGTAGAACGCTATCTCTAAAAACTATAAACTATACATAACCAAACACACTGGAATTAATCTGGTGTAGTGTGAATGATGGTTTCTCCAAATATTTACAATGTGGTGGAAGCAATCTAAGTTTAATGCAGGAAAGATCCAGGCTGCTGTTTTTTCAAAGAAGGTTGACAGTGCAGCTCAGGGTTTGGTAGTGCCTGGACATAAAATATTACCACAAATTGGTTTATTGGGTGTTGAAGTATAAGTAAGTAAAAGAAATATATTCGGCAAAGTCACGAAGCTGATTTAGCCAAGATAGCTTCGCAAACACTTCTAGCCCTCTTTAAGACCAAAAAGCTATATACCCCGCTACACCTTCTAATCTTCTACAAGGCTTAGATTCGTCCCCCTTCAGAATATATTTCGTATATTAGGAGCTCGACTACCAAGCATATGCTGAAGATGGTCGACTCAATATAGAAGAGAGAAATTCGACTCAAAGGCGATCAGAAAGTCAAACAGCTTGGATCATAGAAAAAAATCGCCAATCTGACTCTGTTTTACCAATAATCCCACGTCTAATGCTCTTACAAGCTGTCTAACATAATTCCGAGCAGTTTTCGCAAGACTTACTCGACAGGCAGACGTGGCTCATGAACACCGAGTTCGCCTGCACAAACTCAGAAGTCAATTTAGTGCAAGCTTGTGGAATCAGCTACCAAGAAACGTCTTTCCTGATTCAATATAAATATCCACACGCATCTCCACAAAGAAGGCACCATTCGAATCATTCGAATGGGTTTCTTCTCTTGCGTTTGCTTTTACTTATTTATTTTACAATATTACCCATATATAAATTATATTTGTTTACAATGAATGATAATTTATTCAATTTCGCTTATATCAAATACAGTAATACATTCTCTCTTATTTTACAGTATGAATTTCAGGCCGAACAAAATTTGAAATATTTCCGCGTTTTAGCCAAATTAATGGCAAATATTAGCTTGAAGCTGAAAGCGAAGGCGACTAGAACAAATATTGTATTTAACAATGAATGTTAATGATTCAGCGCCTCTCATAGCATTCCCGCACGCCAACCGACGTGCCTTGCTCCCAAGACAACCCTTTTTATGTTGACTCCTCTGATATCACCTTCAAATTTGCATATAATGTATTTTAATCTTGCTTTAGTTATGCGGCTTTTCACCCTGATGCTGATTCTGCTCAAAACTTGAATTGCGTTTTCAAATATTCATGTTTATTTTCGGTTTCTCACCTCGAGTAAACGAATTCCCGATCAATAAACTAGAAAATAATCATAACTACCATACAAGTGAGGGATTTTTGTCAGTAAATTGGTCTCTGTTTGAACAAAATATTGGCTCGATTGAACTTTTTCCTCGCCACAAACTTTCTTTAAAAAAATTTCTTTCTAGTTGTCAATGAACTTTGTGTGAAGCTCAAACTTGTGTGAACTACTGATGAAAGTTTTTCCTTCACCATTCCTCTACTAACTTCCCTTAATCTCTGTAATGTCTATTCAACATGCTTTTTCTTATAAATTAAAAGCAACTGAATGAGAAGCGTGTTTCTGTGCAAATATTCAACTAAGTAACCATACTAGCCATTTTCTTTTCATAAATTATGATCTATGTTGTTGTTTCCTCTCCACTCTTAAAAGAATTTATAAGCCGGTTTGAAAGGTTTCTCGCTCTATCCATGATAAGAAGTAAACCTTCTCTAATCATATTATTGGTACATACACCTTGGAATGTATGTTTCTTTATACATTGACTCAATTTCAATCATCGTGATGTTATCGTTCCGTTTTCCTTCAGTCTAGAAATAACTTATTTCGGACTGGACTGGACCTAAAATTTTCTACCCTTGCGGACGTAAAAAGTGTATGTACGATGCCGTACCACTTCTCCTATATTCGTATCTATCCATTACTTTCCATCTTCCATATTCCATGGGATCTTTCTTTATGCTGCTGTCCTTTACCATCCTTGTAACTGCGTTTCTTCTATTTCACTAGATTTTGTTTCTCAATTAATTTTGTATGTATTGATTTCAATATCATTCCACCCCTTATGTTCCATAGATATCCCATCTTCATGCTCTGCATCCTATTTATTTGTTTCTGTTTTGTTATGCATGTTTCTCCGTTACTTTTGACCCTAGATATTTGAAGTTTCACACCTGTTTCATTTTTGTTCTATCCAGTCATATTTCACGTACTTATTTGTTGGTACTTATCAGTATCTTTGTTTTCTTCTCATCATACTGGTGTTCTCAAAGCTTGCATTTCACGTTTCTTGAATTTTGTTCATACTTTTGTTTTAGGTAATTTCCGATAGTACGATCTCTTGTTTTTTGGTTCTTGTTTCTTCTATATTTTCATCAAAATCAACCAAGAGGAACAGTGTGATTAATATGTTTTTGATATTTCCTGTTTTGTTCTTATAGCATCGTCGTCTTCCCATATTGTCTCCTGATTCCATTCAACGTTCGTTCTCTTCTTTATTTTCTATGACATCCAAACAACACATTCTCATATTATCGAAAGCCCACTGAAAACCCATGAATCAAAGGTGCTTAACTGTGTTGAATACTGTACTATCTGTATAAATTTTATATTCTTGTGTATTTTCATTCATTGCTTCAATTATATCTTCTGCTGATATATGTTGTCTGGGTTAAGGAGTATTTTTTCTTGTCTACCTTTCATTCTAGTTCTCTTTTTTTCTCCGTCTAGCATAGTTCCTTCTAGCATAGTTTAACGTGATAGAAATTTTTAATAAAAATATTAAAAACTAAAAATGTTTACTAGGTGTTCGAATTACGGAATTGAGTGAAATGGAATATTCAGACATGGAATATTTATATGAGGCATTATACGATAGAAAATACATAATGAAAAAGTGAGAATAGTATGATACAATAATCATAGAAGTGATGGTATCAGATTGTACTTTTCCCATACACGATATAAAGGGATTCCCGGTTTCCAAATGCTGTTTTAACCATTCTAATTTTGAAATTCCAGCTTGTAGCAGATCCTGTTGGAATTCTATTTCCAAACACTTCATCCAATAACCTCTATGAAAAACCTAAAAAGTGCATTCGTTTGTATCTAAAGAATGATAATTAACTTCTTGATCTGAAGCTACTTTGAAATCATTGAAGATTATTTATTCATTACATATGTAACTTAATTGCTTAGAAAATCAATCTTTTGGATTATGAAGTACATCAGGCTTGACAGTGGCCTAATTATGTGATGGATTATATAATGATCCCAATGTAATAATTCCTCTGTGCGTATTTAGCTAGTTGTTCTTGAATAATTGACAGCTGTTCGTACACAATGCATTCAATTAGTAATGTATATATACACTTTGATCAATAATACTTCAAGAACAGCTATTTTGAACTATATAATATACGATTTGTGAGTTACACTCGCAGTCTAGGAGAAAATATTTTATAATGAAAATATCGAATGGGAAAAAATACATACGAAGCCTGTGAAAAAAAAATCAAATAACCGCTGTGCTGCATGGCCTTTTATTTGGTGTAGTACCAACTAAAGATTGGTGTGAAATGTGGTGTAAAAAAATTACAATTTCCTTTGAGATAGATTCGAAATTTTAGAACTGTTTTCACAAGACTTTATCTGAGCTTTTATGCCACAAATTTAACTCGAGAAAATATAAGGAGATGCACGTCCATTTTAAAGCAAGAATATCGTTTTCTTATATCCAATCTTCAATTTTCTTTATCCGTATGATAAGCAGCGACATTTTGTTGGGAAATAGATTCATTTTTTGAATTTGATGCATTCACTTATTCCTTAGTTCGTACTTTCGTACTAGGACTCATAATACCTAGATCGTAATTCTAAAAAATGTTAATTTCTTACTCAAATACTTGACATAAACCCCACATCATACCATCATTTTTCTCTCAAACTCATGTGTTTAGGAGCTTGTGTTGTGGTCGGGGGAGTCGATATAAATTACGTCTTGTGAATACCACAAAATGTGGCTGGCAGCTTACCAGGCAATAAAAGAGTCTGCGTCTTCTTTGGACCACATTCGTCAGGTGAAGTTCACTGTTTCCACTGTTCCACTAAATCCACGATTCATCAACCGTTGCGAAACGACGCTTAAACATCACCAAAAACTACTCTGAAGTGATATTATGTTGTAGTCTGGAGCATCCACAGCTTCCGCATGGTCAAAAATTCATGTAAATATAGCTCACACGATATTTTCAAATATCTACTGTAACAGCAACGAGATCGTGGATTTTTCCCACAATATCTCTGTGATAATCGTATCCGAAGTACCTCATTAAAACCGATGTACGACCACATTGAAACTCGTTACATAATAATTTTTAGGCAAGTTTATTTATTTCTTGTGCTTCTTTTTAATCTAGAACATTGTTGAATTCTATTTGTGGTATATAAATAAGTTTATGTAGCGCAGTAAATTAGTTTTGAATAAATAGTTGTAGTGAGAAGAACGAATTAGTTAAAGTAATCGCAGAAATTGTTTAAGTCATAGTGTGTAAATAGTAAGAGACAGTGTTTCTTAATTCACCCCGCGAATAAAACAAGTGAAAATAAATACGAAAAATGTTACAATTTTACACTGAAAAAACCTCTATATTTGTCCTCTATCTTTTTGCTTTGAAGTTTTCCGTGCAGATTTTCTCATGAATTCGCGGAAAAGCGAAGTGGCCAACTATAGTTTCCTATTATTATCGTACTCTAGCTGTTTTCTCTTTACACATCTCTAAACCGGCCTTGAAAGTAATTAACATCTGCCCAATTACTTTTATGGTCATGGAATAACACCAATTGATACAGCAATAGCATATCATGGGTATTCTCGATTTCAGTTAAGGACTACCTTGAATTATACATATGCCATTTGAAGAAAATGTATTATATAGTTAAGGTCATTGCTGATCAAGAAATTAAGTTCGAAAATACAATAGATGGATCAATATCTGGTGATTTTTGATCACATTAGACATTGTACTGGGTAAATGTAGAAAAAACCTGAAAGTGAGGTTAATTTTAAGGTGAAGGAAACAGCATGTTCTAGTAAAAAAAGAAAATCAATATTTTTTTGTTAAACCGTGTGTTTCATTGGTATTATCTTTATTCCCATCCATTCAACCTATTTTCCAACTATATAATCACTCTTTAGAATCGCTTCAAGTCATGTATTCAATCATAAAATATTAAGTGATTCACAACTATTTCTATAATAAATATAGAGTATAATACATATATGATAAACAGATCTGTTGATCGAGCATCAAATGAACTGATATATGGATACGGATAAGGCATTCTAGGGATAGAGAAGTTCATTAAAACACCACAGTACATTTCAAAAACCATTAAATTTTCAATCCATTCCATTTACTTATTCCATAAACTGTCTCGTGTACTCTATTTTTTTTATACCAAATAGGAATAGACCAACAGTCTTTTTCCCACAGTGACTGCTGTCTAACACGCACAAAGTCCATTTCAGTGTGAAACTCGCATTAAAAAGACCAAACCTCATGCGAATTACACAAACATGCATATAGTCCACTTCACAGTAATGGATATTGATGGGCGATGCCATCGAATCAAATGTAACATGCATATTTGATTAACTTGCCCGATTTGTCATCCGCAGATTAGATATCTCACGATTAAAAAAAAATTGAATATTTTTGAGATTTACTACGTTCCAATGAATAAATAATTGGTCAGAAATATGCAGTAGATGTTCGTTTTAAAATGAAGTGAACTCTGATTTACTGCGAGCTAAATTGATATAAATGTATTATTCAAAGAAACAAGGAAGAGGAATTATCAATGAGAATTTCATTTATTTAAAACAATTAATATTGAAATTAATATTTCAGCTAGCCGAACTGACGAACTTAGTTCCACTTTATTTTCTGAATTCAAAAAAGACTTTGTTTTACGACAAAATTAAAAAAAATTGATTATAACTTCTGTTTTCAATGGGACCCATATATTGAAATTAAGTTAAAATGAAATAATATATATTCATTATATGACGAAAGCCGTTATCTTTTTCAACCTCTGATAGGCTATAAATAAAAGACAAGTTCATATAAAACAATAATTTTATTATCAAAACATTAGTACACAGTACAAAACAGACCTTGAAACTTCTGAAAATTTCGTAGACAAAGCAATAATTGTGAATCTGCGGTTTTCTATAACCACCACGAATCACATTTTGTGGGAGCTGTAGCACAACGCCGACTGACGCCTGAATGTCAACAACGGCAGAGTGTGTAGGGCTAAAGCTTCGCAGTTGCCTCCAGCATATATTCGCTTTCTTCTGCCCGTGTAGCGTCTGCATGGAACGATCGGAGGTTGAAAAAAAAAACAGCCCCCGTAATTTGTCCATTGACAAATATTGGAATACATTCAATTGTCAATAAATTGAAGAATTTCATGTGTCATTGTCAGTGACAGATAATTCAATCATTTGGGCTCAGTTGAACTGAAAGTGTAGTAAATACCTCCTCAGGTAAGTGAAATTCGTAAAGCTGTAATAATTGCAATATTGACAGATGGCTGATCTATGGGAAGATTGGCAACTCATCTAATTCTTAATGCGAATACTGTGGCCAGTTAAGAAGCGATGAGAAAAAGATGGGACCTTGCACCGAGATGTTAGGTCGGAAGGGAAGTGAATTTCAAATAACCCTCAAGATGTTGCATTGATTAATTTTTTAAGAGAGCATGGTTTTGAATTGGCTACAAGTGTTTCATATGCAACAAACTTTCCACGATTCAGTACTACGACATGTACACGAATAAAGCTTCGGATATGAAAAACTGTTCAAGTACTTGAAAAGCATTGGTTTAAAATAATTGTAATCAATCCAGAGTGCTAAAGAATTTCCGTCCTTGAAATCAAGAAGAGTTATGAGAAGCCATAAGAATAACATTAATTTGGATGGAAATATTTGTTGGAATTCATTTCACTTCATGTTAAAAAAATTGATAAAAGTAATTGAAAAGAATGAAGCTCTAATTAATCACTAACAAATATTTTCTCCTAGTCAATAATCTATTGTCTACTTCTGTTCGGTATTTTAAAATTTTATCATGGAATCTTCTAAAAGTTATTCATTTATATCTTGATCTATGATATAACAGGTCTGGAGAAGTTGTTTTGATTTTTTGTTTAATTGTAGATCACTAAGCACTTTTTCCCTCATGCCCAAAAAATACAGTTTTTAATCAACTCAAACTCTTCTAAATCGATAGATACCACGGTGAAAAGAAATTTTTTAGTATTAGTGAGTGATGGACGCTTCAGTGGACTTCAGATCATGCTCAAGATACCGTGGACAGCTATGCAGTCCTTAACAGAGCAAATGCGGTTGGTGATTTGGTGGATAACATTAAATGCAGGACAATAGCTTATTTGGGACACATAACTCGTGGTAGCCGGTTTATTATCCCCCGGTTGATTATGATGGGTAAAGTTGAAAGTGGTAGAGGAGTTGGAAGGAAACAAGTCTCTTGGTTATAGAATATTAGAGAATAGACTGGGATAAGAGAAGCAGGACAAGTATTTAGACTAACTCAAGATAGAGAGAGTTTTGCCATGCTGATCGCCAACATCAAAGGGACTTGATACGGCACGCTAAGAAGACGAAATGAAGATCCTCCACTATAATTCTCAAGCATACTTTGTAACGAACAAATGGGTTTGGATGGTAAGGATTCACTCAACTCAGCTGGACGAAAAAGGTTAATAAGTATGACATAACAAAAAGTTTAATATTGGTAAACATGGCAACAAATGTCGAGTAAATTTACACAGTTGAAAATTCATCCCGATTAACAGAAGTGTACAATATTTTTGGTTTTACCTTTTGGAGAAAAGTCATATAGGGTCAATGGTTTGCCGACTCGCTCGCACGTACAATTGCTCAAGCGGAAAAAATGGCAAAACAAGGTTCATTCTGGCGATTGGCAAAGGAGTAATGGAAGAAAGTCAGTTGGCAATAGTGGTTTTCTTGAAATAACCACATCTTTGCCTTTGAACTTTTTTATAACTAAATTAAATCTTCATAATTGTTCAACAGCGAGTCTTGTTCCGTTGTACCGTTTTGGTTTATTCAGATTTCGTGAAATAATTATCACTGGCCGACAAGATTTTTGTAACACAGGCGAGACCTTTATTTTTGAAATGGATATCCGTCCAATAACAGAAAAAATATTTATTAAGCCCTAACACGTATCATTTATCCCTGTTTGTTTATGGCCGAAAAAATACCTGAACTGTATTATTCAGAATAAAAAACATAAAAATAACATTTAAAAATTAGTATTCTGTTGAGTTTCGTAAGTAGTAAGTAGTTTTCTGTTCATAATGCAAAAAGTGATTTTAAAGACGAAAATGTCGAGTCAAACGCGCCGCAGTGCGACACTTCTGACAAATTTTGATATATTTGTGGAGAATTTATGTTGAAATATCAAGCCAGGCCATTTTTTGAAAATGTGACAAAAGCCAATTTGAAATATTTTGGTACTTTAATTGGAGACCAAGACAAGCAGCGGGCCCATACGCCTGCTGTGTTAGTTGTAGCATATCATTGATTCAGTTGATGAATGGAAAAAAAAGGAACTAACAGCATGGAAGGCATTTGTTAGTGTAGTGAGGGGATTTTTGGGCAACGATATGGATCCAAAGTACAAACAGTTGGTTGATGAACTTTTAAACGCCTATAAATCTCTTGGTGCTAATGTCATTGAACATTCATTTCCTCCATAACCATCTGAGATTTTTTCCCGATAATTTGGGAGCTGTTAGTGATGAGCATGGTGAGAGGTTCCGCCAAGATATTAGAACAATGGAAATTCAGTATCAAGGACGATGGGATTCGGCCATGATGGGTGATTACTGTTGCTTTTTAAAAAGAGAATGTGAAACCCCTCATAAAAGGAAAAAGTCGAGCTAATTGATATTTAGAGTGTTTTTTTTTCAATAGATGTGTGTCAATATATACGATTTAAAAAACGTAAAATTATTTTTTTTAATAAATATTAAATATTTTACCGATGAATATGGTTCCATAAATGTAACTAAAAATCCTCACGTGTTACAATTATTTTTTTCATATTTTCGTATTTATATCAAAAAAAATTATTTTTTTATCGACTAGTGAATTATCAGCGAGCCAACCTTGAACTGCAAATTATGTGGTTGTAATCCTGGCAAATCCGATGAATTCAGAAGTTCATTTGGACACTTCACACTTGACTACTTCATTTATATCGATAATGGAATCGATCGGCTTAAATGAAGGTATCTGAATGTTTATATTCAAATCATCACGACCAGGCACACAGCACGATGTAATATTAAAACTATCATCAGACAACGTCCTTCAGTTGCGTCCAATAGTATTTCTGGATCATAAACCAAATGAAATCGATCAATCAATCAAATAGCTTGTTTGTTGATGTGTCTTTGTTACTGAAATGTTAATAACAAAAATCTTTTAGTTAGGTAAATAATTTCACGCGTGCAGTTTATATGCACCAGTCCGGGTCAAATTCAATCAATATTTCATAGCTCTTGTTTTGAAATGAATGTCATCAGATATTTTTTAGTGAGAAAAACTGTTGTTGGTATATCTTTTTCGACCTGCTGATAAACAATTAGAAAATATGCAAATATATAGAAGATCCTATGTTTTTGGCGAAGCTGAAAAATTTTATGATGGTATATTACATAATAAGGAGAAGCACGGCTTTCAAAACGTAGCATCGCTTCAACGCGCGCATGATATTTTATGAGGCAGTTAACATATTTACCCATCTGTCTTGTCGGCATACATTTTCACCCCAGCAACCAACAATTTTTACCACCTTCACCGTGAAACACAAGCGTTATTAGCATGGATAAACTGATTAGTTCTCGTGATTTGAGAAGAAAATTAAAAAAAATATCATTTAAAATGATGCTTATACTGATTCATACTAAGAGAAGTTGGAATATTTGAACTCGAAATGACGTTGACTAAATCAAAATTAAAAATGCGAGAGAGGCATTTAACTTGTTTGCTGGTTTCAATTTTCATGTATCACGTTTCAAATTCAATTTAAAAAAAAATATAATATAACAATATTAAAACAAAAACTTCACGTTATTTTTTTGATATCAGTTAAGTTAATTTCGATATGGGAAGAACGAATTATAATTCGTTTGGCAAATATCTCAACCTGACGTACACTGAAAAATCATAATATGGACGGAATACCATATCTGAACCTTCTCTGAAAATCAAGAATTATTTCAAAGAGTGGCGCATCGCGAGAATTAACAATAAAAGGTTTCTTTGTATAAAGGGAATGCAGAGTTTCAGTGATCGATGACGAAACTCATGATTCCAACTCCTCAGATATTCATAAAAAGGGATTGTGGAATTAGCACATAATTTTATGCCATGCTTAGAAACCCGTGCAATTGTTTATTTACTAGAAAATTGCAAAGTAAGCTCTATATATTCGAAATTGTTAGAAGACATTTATTACATAAACCTATACAACTGAATTGAAACGTCGAATAATACAATTCTTAGCTCAAAACATGAAATGTTTGAGGAGAGATGTTTCAAGAGTAAATATTCTTAATGGTAAGTTCGCCCATTAACATGAAATTAAGATCAAATCTACAAGACATCAACAGTTATAACGATTTTGTGAATTCGCTTGCATACTACAAAACAAAAAAGGAGTAATATAAATAAAAACATGAGTAAACAGTGTATCATTTCTGTGAAAGGACTTAGAAGAATCATGATCTACAATTTTCTAGCTGCTCAATGTGAAATCGGAAAAATTGTTCATTGCCAATAACTCATTGGTATTAGGACGAAAAAAAATTGAAGACTTTGTATTATTACAAAAGATAAATGGAAATGAGGAACTCTGGAAAATTGTAATGAAGGAAAATTGGATATATAACAAGCTCCATTCAGTAAGGAGGATGACGAAGGTGTAAGTCTAAAATGTCTCCGAATTTAACTAAGAGGTGTCAGCACTTGCGTTGTGATTATCTGAATATAATTTTGGACAATTAGTTTCTATTTGACTATCGTATCAGTGGAGATTTTTCTGAAAATGGGAATGTCCTGAATGATATGTTTTTGTAAAACAAGTTCGACACAAAGTGTACGAAAACACATTTACGATCGTAAAATTTTGAGCAGCTGAATTCGAACGTGGCTGTTTTGGAGTGGTAGAAGACGAGCTTTCAAGACGGCCAACAAGTAGGACAATCAGCGATAACATCGGAAGAGTATTAGACCTCTGTTTGATTGAAGTTAGAGAGATAGAAGAGACTGTCGGAGTACCAAAAAAACGCATCTGACTGAAGAATGTATTCGATAGAATATATTCTAGGATTTATCGATGCAGTTTCAGCAGAATGAGTAGGATTTTTTGGGCGAATTCATAACTAGATGAAACCTCCAACACTACACTTGTGGAAAGAAAATTACAATAGTAAGTTTTTCATGATCATATTCAGTGTGCTTTAGGTTGTAAGTAAGTATAGCAGTGCCGACTTTATTCTTATCTAGTATAATATCCTTGTTTAAGAAAATTCAATTGATTGATGTCTATTTTGGTACACCATGATAACGTTATTGTAGAAAAATAATCGCCTAAGATCAGGCACCCACACTCTTTATAAAGTTATTCTGTTGTATTTCGTTTTGTAAATCATTTTTAAAAATAAATTGTGTGTAACAGTTTTTTTAGTTGACTTTTGACTTCACCACCCATCCAGGTTAGTCTGGATTCAATAACTGCATCATTAAGAGTGTTTAGACTATATCTCGCAGTCTCCTCAGAAGCAAAAGCTCCGCGGTAGATGTTTCGTCCAGCTGCTCCGCATACTTTAACGTTATTTCTAAAGCTTTGCGTCCTTTCTGCGCACTGTCTTCTAACACCATATCATGTTCATTGCCTTTTTCTCCTTTTCCGTTCACCACAATCACTATTTCTTCATCTGTCACTTCATACTGTTCATCTTGAGCCAATCACTCATTCACATCTTTTCCTGTTGCGTCCGCGCAACCCGGCACTTTTTATATTAATTGAATCAGGCTTCAGTCTCCTTCTGTGAATTTTCTCCACCTGGAGATTCTCGATTTTCACTTTCCAAGATTTAGAAATGGTGTCTGCTCCAATATCACCCATGACTGAACCACAATTTGTTCACCATATCTTCTCCTTAGTCCATTAAAGATAAATCCTCTTCATTGTCTCTAATGTTCCCTAATTCATAGGTTCACATAAGGAAGCTACATTTGGAGGTGAAAACATTGCATTTATATCCTTATTTTCATGTTCATCTTCACCAGGATGACATATAGCATTGTTAAGAAGCAATACTGATGTCCATGGCAAGTTGTTGGATTGCGATTGTATAGTCTGGTGTGATGCACAGCCTAATATGGAAAATCTTGGCCCAGTAGGTCGAATTTCGTAATAGTTTTCTCACACTGTATATGTTAAAAAAGCGAGATTTTGTTATAAAACTTAAATTTATGTACCATTCGCCGCAGGTTTTTGGTTATGTTGTGAATATGCCAATCCCATCTGACATCTTAGTGTCTGTTAAATGTTATCCCTAAACATTTAAGAGCTTTAAGAACCATAAGTAATTTTCAACATTCGAAAGCTATTGAATAGTTTCCAGGTAGTTTCTCGCGCTCCTGCGTCCTCTAATTTATCCAATAATAATGAACGGTATCAACTGCCTTCGACAGATCTAGGAATACGCACAGGAAGGGCTTTTCTTCTTTCCTATTGTACTTTGGAGTTTTGATATTTGTAATCGCAACCTGAGTGGATATTCCCTTGCGAAATCCGAATTATTTAATTAGATGTCAGCTAAAATTTTTCCAAAAAGTCAGTTAGTCTGTTCTAACTCATCCGAGCATGTATATTCATAAATTTAATTTATTATGATGGTGAAATATGCAAATTTCTTCCCAATTATTTCAAAAGTTTCAGCGATAATACCATCGAAACCGGGAGATTGTCCACTCTTCAGGATTTGTATATTATTTGGGTGATTCCATTATAACTGTGATATTCAATGTCCTGTATTGTTTTTTGTACTAGTCATTAATTAATAATCAATTAATAAAAATTTTGTGTTAATTGAATAATTCTTAAGATATTTAAACATTATTTTTATACAATATAACTTGCCACTTAAAGAAAACTTATACTACATCACTTGAATGTCAGTACCGTGTCATGTCCATTCCTAGAATTTACCGATAAATTATTAATTTTTTTTGTCGTAACAAATGATTTAAACTAATTACCTTATAAATTCTAATGTTTATGATCAAACTGAGGAAAATTGATGCACTTGTTGTTTAATATCTTAAGTTACCATGTCAGTACCGTGGATAAATGAGTCAGTACCGTGGAACTCAAAATCCGACATTTGTGTCTTGCTCGTGATACTTTGAAGTTGTAGTAAATTCCTCTTAGAGTTTTATTTTTACAGTAAAATAGATGAATAATATGCATAAAAAAGTTAGAAAAGTTAAATTTTAAAATCTTGAAATTTTGAATACAAAAAATCACAGTTAGAACGGAATCACCCATTTATAATTTCTGTAAGTGTAGTAGGTCTGAGGAAAAATATTGAGTATGTAGCTTTCATTTTGGGAGAGGTCTTTCCGGTCAATTTGATTCCAATTTCCGAAAAATAATTATTGAAAACTTCTGCCTTGTGTTGGTCGACATAGTTTTCATTTGGTAATAGTTTCTTAATGTCATCTCCTGGATTTTCCGATTTCGAAAGATTTTTCATGCTGCTCCACAAGTTGCTACTTTCATCAATTTTTTTTATGTGATATTTTCGTTTTTTTCTTATATTAGTCAGCTTAATAGTTTGTTGTAGTTTATGTATTTTGCTTTCTGCACTTCAGGATGTTTTATATTTAATGTAGATGTCCTTCTTTGTGTTAGTAGACTCTACTAACCCATCAGTCATCCAGCATTTTGTTTTTACCTAGTCCCTTTTGATATCTATTTTCTTCGTTATGTTTTTCAACAATTTCTCCAACAGTATCAATCAGTTGTTGTATCTTGCGAGTTTCGAACAATTTTTTATGATGCTCCACAAGTTTTTCGAATGATTGCTACTTTCACCATTTTTTTTAATGTGGTATTTTCATTTGTTTCTTATATTAGTCAGTCTAAGAGTTTTTTGTAGTTTATGTATTCTGTTTTGTGAATTTCAGGATATTTCATATTTATTGTAGAGGTCCTTCTTTGTGTCAGTTTATTCTACTAACCCATCAGTCATCAAGCATTATGTTTTTACCTACCCTCGTTTGATTTCTGTTTTCTTTGTTATGTTTTTCAACAATTTCTCTAATAGTATCAATCAGTTGTTGTATCATGCGAGTTTAATCCTTGAAGACTGTTCCATTCTATACTTTTCAGTTCCTCTTTCAATTTCTTGAGGTCTATATAAGTCTCAAAGTTTATGATGTTTAATTTTTTTGTTTTATGTCCAGAGGTATATCAATAATGGTTGCGGAGGGATCGGTTATGCTTGAATCCAGTATAGTTCCAGTACAAGGATCAAGAATTTTATCTGAATGTGTTTTTAGAATGATATGATTAAGTCAGATGCAGTTTTTTCCTTAGTCTCGCGTACATCTGAATATATAGGAGAATGAGGACATCTTTAACATCTTCCTTGATATCTCAGATAATCGAGGTCAATAGAAAAAATAGAAACTTATGAAGTTTTGAGCTTTACCTGAAACTTTTGGTTTTTTGAAATAAAAAAGCAGAAACATAACGATGGTGAATCGATTTAAGCGTTAGTTTCAAAAATATTGGATACAAAACGGATTTCAGTTAAATATTTTTATATCAAGCTTTAAACTTTCTCAAAAAATGTAGTATCTACCATTTTTGATGGAGGATTTTCACTTTTTAATTTATTAAAAACTACTAGAGAGGAGTTTCTGATTAATAAATCCATCACTGTTTAAAATTCAATTATAATAATATCGGATAAATTTTGTAACAAAAAGCATATTCATATACTGATTATAAATTATCCCGGTAATTTGTACTTCATTCTATTCACTTTCAGTTGAAAGGATCCCGATAAAAGAAACAAAACAGTAACCAATTTCAAGAGCGTCTATTGTTACTTTTTAGTATGTCATTATGAATATACAATATTGTGTGGAGCCATACCGATATAAGCAATCGATTCCATTCTTATAGCATTAGCATTTATATTAAACCCTATGTTTGCAGCCTATTGCAGGGACACGTTATTGTTTCTCCAGTAATTGGAAATTATAGATAACAATAACCTGCACAAAACATCGAGGTATAGTCATGTTTATCAATAATTCAATATGGATTAATTATTCTGTATAGTATTGGATTCCAATTTAGCTTTCTCACTATTGGTTAGATTCTGAATTAGCTTTTTAGTATTCTTACTCTCACTTTCTCCCACTAACTTCAAACTAGAGACGTACTAGGTGAAGCTCCTTTATAGGATAAAACTAAAGTTTTATCAGTGTTTTAACAGAGATCTTTCGCGTCAGACCAGGACTTATTAGTTATGGGATCATTGCCCATGGTCGAATGTAGAGCTTGTATATCTGGACTACTCCAGGTTATACTGGTATTATCCGAGAATAAAGTCAATTGACTATTGATCCATAGGTCAGTGAGATCATTGATGATTATAAAAAAAATAACTTGATCCACAACTGAACCCTGAAACACACCACTGCCAATTGGCAAATTACTTGAAATTTTACTATTCAAGGTAAGATACAAACCATTTTAACGGAAAACGTCGGATGCCATAATATTCTAGTCTGTTAATCAGAATCTTATGATCAACACAATCGAAGGCTTTAGTGAAATCTCAAAAAACCTGAGCCGTATAAAATTTATTGTTAAGTGAAGTATATATTTCGTTGAGAACAGAAAACATAGCGTCATTAGTGCCTTTATTAGATAGGAAACCAAATTGTTTGCTGTCAGGATTTTATGTTTTAGAAGAAAGGGTAATAGACGGTTTTTCTTTAGTAATAATTAATAATAATAATTGGTAATAATGCGATAGGACGATTATTTTTAGTGTTATTGTTTTAGCCATCCTTGTGCAGAGGAACTATTGTAGTTGTTTTTAGACAGCTCGGGAAAAGGCCTTTTCAAACGATTCGTTCATTAGAAAACATAAAACGTCAATCATTACTTCCGGAAAACCCAAAAATAACATTCATCGATGTTGTCTGATGCAATATGTCTTGTTTTGGATGCTGAGTATGGTTTGGTCTAGCTCAGATCCATGTACAAGTATAAGGAAGAGACTGTCAGTGATTCTTTTAGAAGGATCAAGACAAGAGAGAGCATCTCGACATGTGGATGTTTTAGAGCCAATATTTCTAGTAACGAAATAATTGTTAAGTTCGTCTGGTCGATAATGTTCCTTGAACGCGATTTGTTTCACAAATTATTGATAACAGACCAAGCGATTGTAGTAATAGTTTTGCTTCACAGTTTTGATAGTTTTCCGATACAATGCTCTATAATTATTGATATAGTTGAGTATGTGAGGATTATCTGTGAACTCTTCCATATACAAGAATGATCTCACATTCTCGGATCAAGTACGTACTCCTTTCGCAGTCCACGATTTATGATGATTGGTTTTACGAGGGCGATGGATGAGGAAATGCTGTTTTGTAGCATCTGATAATCTTGTCGAGAAAGTTCGAGAATCAATATCGTCAAAAAGATCTATCCAATCATTTGTTAGACATTAAAAGCAAATCCTTTCATTCATCTTTGTGACTTTTTAGTGCGTTTTTCTGGATTCATCCTCATCTTGTTTAAGTCAAGTGATTACAATTGATATTATTCGTCTTCTTTCTCCTCTTTTTGCGGCATATTCTTTTCTATTTTTCTCTTCTCTTCAGTATGGTTTATGTATTTATATACATTTTCGACAATTCCTTCATCAGACGTGAAGTGTTATTGACGTCTTCCTCGTATTTATCTTCCCTAGGTCTTCGTGATTTTATCTATTATTGTATTGCTCCAAATTAATTGTTACAAACCAGATTCTGGTGGAATCTGGATATTCTACTCTAACATTGAAGTTTTTCATCTACATTCTTCTTTTTATATTAACTTAGCGGCAATTAGCTTCAAGACAATGAAACCTACACTTATTTTAATTTAAAATTTATAAGGGCTTCTCTCTTAGCAGTAAAAATAATATTTGTCACTAAAAATTCCAATTTTCATCCTCCTCAGTTTGTATAGCGTCGGACATGAGTTATACTAAAAGAAAAAAATGAAATCGACTTCGTTTCGTCGGTTGATATGGCAGCGTTCAATTTTTTTTAACAGGGGTTATAATCCCCCGTACAAAAGCGACACCGTATGCGCTTTGTTTCTCAACTTTTGAGACTGAAGCATGTTTTATACGTGAATTTCAATTTCTCCGCTGCCCTTGTCACCGACAGTCTAATTAATAGTCTCCGTATCATTTAAATACGTTAGCAGCCCTCGAAACAGAATTGAAATTGTATATCGAGAGTGATTTGACTTCCCCTTCTTGAGTAGTTATGAGAAACGTTAAAAAATGGATGAATTGAAAGGAAAATATAATGTTCAAATATTTGCCATGAATATATTATTGTGATATTATGGAATCGAAAAAATTATACTGATAGTAATTGTTTTAATGTTGAAGACATGATAAGATGCTAGACATTCTGAAAAATTCACTTATAGATTAAGGTTGTAATAAAGTGTGTGGTTAATTGAATACTACAGACTAAAACTTAATACAAAGGAGACTAAATAGGTATAAGGTCCTGGTAAAAGAGATCCTAGCGTGGAGATAGCCTAGAGAAGAATTGTCAACGCGAAAGCGTCTTCCGCAGTCACTCAATTTTGTTCTCATTTATTTCCAACAGGCATACTCCCAAAACAGCTCATCTCTTCAAATATGGAACCCTTTCCCTGGGGATGAAGTTAACCCTGATCTTTGTATGCGACTCGTACGATATTGGATAGATAAAGATAATATGGCTCGATAGGGTTGCAAAGAAGTTTCTTAAATAGAAATAGTCAACACTATGAAGCACCTCAAATTGGAGTATTTCAGTCATGATACGCAACTTATTAAACTTCTTCAATTGGTGATGCGATAGATAGGAGAATCATAGCTTAGCATACACACAAAAAATCTTCAACTATACCGCGAAGTCGTAAATAAAGCAGTGATAGCCAATTTGATTGCCAATGATCGATAACAGTCACGGCATACGATTGGTTTTTCATCCTATTCTAAAAATCCGAATCTTAAAGTAGAAATACTTCAATATCTTTTGTCTAGTTGGAATAATGAGACTCATAATGCATAATCTGATATAAAACTCAATTTAGTTTTGGAGTGCAATGTTTAGTAACGTGCCTTCGTTTTACTATCCCTACCTACCCTTTCAGTGATACCCGTCGTGTCGTCGTAGCCGGGTGTCGTCACCCCAGTTGAATGTTAATATTATTCAGGGACAAGAACATCTCCAGGGATTCTAAATCTGATTATGTTATATTAAGTTATTTTGAATTTAAATAGTTTCAGCATAAATTGCAGCTAATAAACACAACGTTAAATACGTAGAGACTGGCTAGTTTCATACAAAATTCAATGCAATTTATGTCAATATGTCGATGATTGAAGTTAATCATTTTGTACGAACACTATTTTTGTTTGAATTGCGTTTACATTGTGTGAAATAAGTGCCTATAGAGCCCCATTAAAGCCGTGAATTTATTTCTAAGTAGATTAAAGTTTTATTTTCTTATTTAGAAACTTGAGATTTTATTATAAAACGATGTTTCTTTAATTTCTTTAATTTCTTTAATTTGTTCTTTCTTAGACGTTTTGATACGTTTATGTTTCTAAATCTACTTGATTTTAGATCTCTTCTGTATCAAAATTAGTTTTTTTCAATAATTTTTGAAAGATAGATTAAATTTACGTTTCGACTTTAAATGAAAATAGACCTAAAATCAAGAAGATTTAGAAATATAAAAAAATGATGATTATCCACAATGAACAGAACCCATAAGGCTATTTTTGAAGTTTTTATTTTGAAGAGTGACATCTAAAAAGCCACTCAATTGATAATAGCAAGATATGGGATTGAAGAATTTTAATATTGATGATGGAAAGTGAAAAATAATACACATAGAAGAAGAAAATAAACAGATGAACATAACGATGCAACAAATGATTATATATCTAATGGTGACAATACACAGAGAAGAAATTTAAGATAAAGAAATGAATGAAAGATTATCTAGTGCTTCGAAATTGTATTTTGCATATATTCAAGATCATCTATAGGCAATAAAGAAATCAGCAAGAAAATAACGATATATGAGACAGAAAGCGTGTACTACAAAACAGAACAAAATACGAGTGATAATAGAGTACTTAAGGAGAGTGAAGAAGTGAAGACATAATTGGAAACAAAGCAGTAAGAGAAGTAACTGTCGAATCAATAGTTGAAACGGTAGAAAGTTAAAATAGTTTGTACCCATGACCAAATTAACAAATAAGATACCAGTTAATGAAATGAAATAAAAAACAAAAAAGAACAGGAATATTTAAACGAAAAGGGTAATCATGGCTCCAAGCAATAATTATCACAAAAAATAACCGGGCTAGTTTGTTTAGGGGAGACATTAGAGCAAAATAAATAAATGAGACAACCGAATGATACCTTTATTGGCTTCAATTAAGTGGAGGTACTTTGTTACTTCTATTATTAAAAGTAGCATTGTTTCTGTCGAAATTAAAGTATTAATTACTTTTCCATTTGAAAGGTCAAAATGTTTCTAGAATCTTGAAACAACGGGAGTGGTAGCTAAACAAAGCAAAGCGAGATCTAGAGACAATATTATTGAACAAATCAACTGCATAAAACTTCTCAAAAGCATTTTGTTTCAGGGTGACTGCAAAGCTAGGTTATGAATCTTACAATGTATGCTTCACCGCTCGATGGTACTAGACAAGCGAAAGCAATTTCTCATTATTAGTATGTTTTTGTACTGTCAAAATTTCAGCTGAATTGTATGTATGTTTCAAAAAGCGTGTGTGGAATATTTGTTTTTGGAAGAAAATCGCGTACCGTTTGGATGTGGATTTTTCCTTCGGTGGGGACAGTTAAAAATGGATTCAAAAGAAATACTGTCTTCTATAAAAAAATCATCAAAGCCGCTTTCACCATTTATAAAAAAACCAGATGAAATGTGCCGCGAATTTGCCGAATTTCAAAATTCCATTGTAGCTGGACAGGGCCGGGCTAAAGACCCATTTCGCGGGCTTGTTTGTATCAACATGAAAATAATTGAGAGCTATTTAAAAAATGTATAAATATATCTTCTTAATTATAACTAAAAGTTTTCGCAATAAATTTTTTGTTGGCCTGTATCATTATTTAGCTCTTATTATCACCCGTTAAGCATTCTATGTGATTTCAGCCAACCCTAGACGTTTAATTATATTTTACAATGTCTCTTTATTCTCCCCAGGAGAGATTGATTCTTCACAATATTATAATATGGTCAAACAATATATGTGTACACATAAGGTTACCTACACAGTTTCCGTCTGGCTTTAATTAACTGTATTGCAAGCAGTTAAATGGGTTTGTTGTACTTCGAATAGATGCGCTTGAACTGGCAGGATGGATGTGTGTTTATAGATAAGATCCATTTATACTACCCCTTTGCCGCCGCTCTACAAAGCTAGTGCTTTTAAATGAACCCTACAAACTTAATTATAACCAATAAAATCTACCAGGCACAGTTTGGATAATGGACATATGCTATAAAAAAAGTTAATTGAATTGATCGAGATAAACTAATATAATCAACGTATCCGTCAATAAATATCAAACTAAAAATAGTTTTTCTCAAAAAATATTAGGGAAAAATAACTTTTTGCTTTCTAAATATAGGGTGGTACAAAACTTTTACAAACTATGAAACTATGAGAAATATTTTATGTAGACTTAGCTTCATAAAAAAAATTGTAGTAGTAATACAATAATTAACAAGCTCTTGATCCTGTCTATTGTCAGGAAAAGCATAATAATGTCATAAAAAACTGAGCATTAAGTATTAAGTAGGAGACTATACATTGAGTTTCCCTATTTTACAATGGAAGTACTCAACTATTTTCAAACTGAATACACTGTTTACACCACCATTACACCAACACTCACAATTACACTGACTGACGCGCGTTTCGATAACCAAGTTATCGTCTTCAGAGACTGAAGGTAAACTAAAATCTAATGACTTAACCTACCTGTTTTATAATAAATTTTCTCACCAATAAACATTCTCTCTGGAAAATTAATTTCTGCGGGAAAAATATCATTGGCGGGAATCTTCACATTCATTTTTTTATATAGAGTGGGCTGTAAGAAATTGGCCCTTTGTCCATTTAGGCTACTCTTACATCTAGCAATTTCGTTGCTTCCAAATTCATCCAATAATTTATTATTGGATACATTATTCAACAATTTTACATTATTAATATTTATATCATGATCGGCAATACCTGATTTTCCGGTCCGTTCATAATTCAAACGAGCTTTGTGCTCTTTAAACCGGACAACAACGGATCTTTCATTCTGCCCAAGGTTTATTTGTAGAGACATGCACGCATTTTTTTATCTTGTGATGTTAATAGAGCCTCTGGAATTACTTTTGCTAGCCCGTCCTCCATCAAATTTTTTTCTCCAGAGTTTTCAATCGTCATATTTATCAATTCAGATGGAAATTTCCTGTAAAATATCATTTTTTCGGATTAAAATTGGAGCTTACAGTCTTATTTTGGAATTATATATGACAAAAACCGATTTTCAGATATACTTCTCTTGTATCTGTTGAATATATAAAGAAATGTTACTCAAATTACCACGGATGCGTAGGAAATTATTGAAGGATGCAGCATTTGTAACACCCACGTCTACTTCAATTGACAAATTCCCGACTACTCTTACTCTCTACTTCTTCTCTCCATTTTCTTAGCCAAACTTCACGGAATATACGAAACGGTATAATATGTCAACACCTCAAACTCTCCAAACTTTATTATCCTTTCCGATTCTCTGAGCTCTATAAACGGTTTAAAACAAATATACTCCGCAAGCCCGTTGGTAATCAAAACGAAGAAAGAACTAGATGAGGGGAAAGGAAAAGACAAAAGGGTGTATTATATATATTGTAGAAGACATATTGCATAGACAATGTAGAAATCGAAAAATGTACCAATCACTTACATAATTGTAAAATTTGTGTGAGTCTTGCTAATTCCAGTATCAAAAATACTTTTAGTAGTTTCTCTGAACGAGGAAATACGAAAAGATTGGATTTATCGAGAAAAATGTTCATTGTAAATCAAACAGAAAAAACGGCCAAGGAAAGAAGTAACAAAGGTTTCTGCCGTCTTCAGCCAGGTCCCATTGTTAACCCACTAACCCATATCTTCTTTGTGCAGTCTTATTTCATGGCATATCAACGAGAGTTGAGTTTTTCATTTAAGACAAATGAAAAAAGCAAACAAAACAAAACTATATGGTATAGACCGGGTATCAAGCAAGTACGAGCGTTGTTTACCCGATACTTTTTGTTAGTTCAAAGAAGTTCTATTTTATTTTGAAAATATTGTGAACGTTAGTTGTTAAGTTATAGATAAGGATTCGATATATTATTAATTATGCTAGAGCTACAAAATATGGTGTAATAGTCCTGTCAGGTGTTATCAGTCCGTTACCATTTAGTCACGCAGGCTTAACTAAAAAAATCTCTAGAAATTACTTATAGTGAGAACGTTGACCAGATATTAGTGGTATAAAGATGGAGGTGGTTTTGTGGAAAACGATTTAGATGCTTAACTTTCAGTACCAGTTGAAATTGAACTTTCAGAGAATAGCAAAATTGATGAAATGATAAACCAGAAGATTCTCGACCCATCATCGTAAAATCGTCGAATTAAATGAATGTTCTATGTACGATAATTGAGAAAACATCGAAAAACACGTTGTATGAAAATTTTCCTGATCCAAAAGTTTCTATAGACAGAATTCGGTGTTCTACAGGCATACTTATTCTTAGTGTGGACGAGACATGAAAAATGGACTTGTTATCATCATCAACTCTATGCGCAGAGATCGTTTTTATGGTGTTAAAATTTGGTGCATTAACACAACTTCTGGAGAGGCTCGGTGATGTCTTGGGGATGTTTTTGAACTAGAGCGTCGGGACTTGATAAAATTGATTTTGAAGCTATATAACTATAAAACATCTTGAAGGAATATATAGTAGGTTCTCCATAGCGCCAGGTTGGTAGAAAATATATCTTTCAGCACAACAACGATCCCAAGCATTCCTCGAAAGAATTGGCAAGGGAGAATGTACTGAAAGGATTTATTTGGCCGTCCCAGTCACCGTAACTCAACCCGTTTGAGTTTTTGAGGGATAAATTAAACAGGAAAGTCAGAAAATAGTTTCCTAGTTATCGAAAACCGTACGATAGGGCAACGAAGTTAAAATGAGAAAGTATTCGGATAACAAAGTGCTAAATTCCTGTACCCCTGAATAAAACATATATTCTATCTCGGTATCAAGTCAAAACAATGAAAGTAGGCACCCACACATTACTCCTCACTATCTAACAGACACAATAGAACTGACAATAGTAGTCAAGTATACCTACTTGAGGGACCGTACTAATCCTTACTACCATCATGTAGTAACGCGTATTGAAGAGCGCGGATATTTCACATTCATTCTTGTATTTCCCAAAGTGTACATCGATGAATCAAAAAAATGTAACAATTAAAGGCTGTAGTTTTGTGATTGCTATATTCTCATCTATAAACACGGGCGTAGCCAGGATTTAGTTTTGGGAGGGAGAGCTTTATTTGAAGTAAATAAAACAACAAAAATATACTTACATGAAATTTAACATCTATATATTCATGAAAAAGCCGACCAGAAACTTCCACAAATCTCCGCTCACTCCAACCGAGGAGCGTGGCGAATAATCGAGAAACAACGCAAAGTTTCCTTACAACACAAAATAGTTCGGCTACTCGACTAGAGATGTCGTTACTGTGCGCAACGTCTACTAGTTCGGCTGCAACTGCGTCTGCCTCTCGTCAAAAAATGGCGCTAGGCGCTAATATATTTATTCAAATGTAATAATTTAACTCTCTTCACTCCTTGTATTTCTTCGGTGTAATATTAGGTAATATTCTGCTTATTTCGGGACGGAGGGGGTCTTAATCCCCAAAATCCTCTCCTCTACTACAATCGTGTCTATATATATGAAATATAAATATCAAAATCGATCGTACTGTTTTTACTTGTTGTGTATCACTTTAACTATAGGCCAGGCAAAAAGTTTTAACCGCTAGTGTATATTATTTCTTGTGATGATGTTAAGTAAATACTATGATTCTTTTGACAACAGATTATTCTCCCATGGCCTTTTCTGTTTATATCCTATTATTATATCAAGATATCTCTTTCGAAACAAAGAATAATGATCTTTCATATTTTGCTAGATATATATTTTACCCAAAGTTTTTATTGTTTTCTCCAGGACTCCAGGTGATACTTTAGATCTATTGGTAAGTTTCATTTTTTTTTCACATTCACCAACTTTAATCGGGTCCAATATTCTTTAGTTTGTTTTTATACTAGTAACCTTTGACCGATTTTCATGCAAACTTTTTTGAATTTCTAAAAGGAATTTTTTTTAATCGGTATAATAAATTCTGCGAAGCAATCGATTCGAATGCAGTGAAAATAGATCGTTTTTGAATACAAACCGGGGTTTACCGCCAAATCGTAGACGCTCAAAAGTAATTATCCCACTAATTGAAAATTATTCCACCTTAATTGGCAAAATTACTCACCTAAGCATCGGGAAACTGTATCTAATGGTTCGATGGTAACTAAGCCATATCAATTCTTGTCTCAAGTGCCGGCAGAAGTGTGCGTAAGCACTTTCCGTACAGACTCAACATCTGCTGATACCGTAGGAATCTGTAATAGTAATTTAATCCTTTCCTCTCTCATACTTTATTCGAAAGGGTTGACTGCGATACTTTGGCAAATGATATATTTTATCACGTGGATAGCCGCGCATACGATATATGGGTGATTCCGTTCTAACTGTGATTTTTTGTATTCAAAATTTCAAGATTTTAAAATTTAACTTTTCTAACTTTTTTATGCATATTATTCATCTATTTTACTGTAAAAATAAAACTCTAAGAGGAATTTACTACAACTTCAAAGTATCACGAGCAAGACACAAATGTCGGATTTTGAGTTCCACGGTACTGACTCATTTATCCACGGTACTGACATGGTAACTTAAGATATTAAACAACAAGTGCATCAATTTTCCTCAGTTTGATCATAAACATTAGAATTTATAAGGTAATTAGTTTAAATCATTTGTTACGACAAAAAAAATTAATAATTTATCGGTAAATTCTAGGAATGGACATGACACGGTACTGACATTCAAGTGATGTAGTATAAGTTTTCTTTAAGTGGCAAGTTATATTGTATAAAAATAATGTTTAAATATCTTAAGAATTATTCAATTAACACAAAATTTTTATTAATTGATTATTAATTAATGACTAGTACAAAAAAACAATACAGGACATTGAATATCACAGTTAGAACGGAATCACCCATATACAATTTTTAACTTGTGCCAGACGAAAAATACGTTTTTACATCGTTAAAATTTTAGACATTTATCAATAGTTATTTATATGCCAAGGACTGAAAGTGCTAATTTGGTGAACGAGCCTGAAAATTGCGAGACGAGCGAAGCGAGGCGAGCAACAGACGAGTAGTATTTCAGCCGCGGCGTACACAACATTTTTTAGACGACGCATAAGAATGTAACAAGAATTTTCATATATTTTATCTTGTCAAAGTTTTTGATTTTTTTGTAGTGTACCCTTTGTTCTGGTTCTTCAGGGAATTGATGAGTTTTGGATATTTGTTGATGTAAACATCTTGTTTTATTGCAAGAGTACTTTAAATCATCGAGAATGTAGACCATAAAGTAGAACTTGTTCAGATTTGAGATTTTTCTGAAAAGTAAGCAGGCACTACGTTTTCCGTTGGGTTTTTCGCTTTTTTCTGGTGAAACCACTCAATAAAGAGTTCGTACTGTTTTCCGTCTGCCGTCGTCTAAAAAAGACGATTGCAATACAACAGTTTATTACAGAGGGACTCTCAAAAGTAATGTCGGTATTCAATTCAAACATGTAATTTGTTAAAATTGATCTTCAATTTTATAAACAATTTAATTAGCAACGTCGATATCTTTTTCTAGATCCGAGATTTTAAGAAAGAAATATATATATATATATATATATATATATATATATATATATATATATATATATATATATATATATATATATAGAAATTAACAGCTTCAGTGTTTGAATTATGGTCCATCATTTTCTATACATGATATCAGTCGTTGCAGGGTGGATAGGAGAGCAGTCTTAATTTATTTCTGCCATTAAAATACTTTGTAAAGCCTGTAGTATTCATTCAATCACATCATCACGTGATTGGATGAATTGAATTGAATGAATCTTATCGTGGGTCCATTGGTGTAAACGAGATCTTTTATTCGGCCCTACAAATAAAAATCTAAGCAAGTTAGGTATGTAGATTTGGGTTGCCAAATAAATAAATTTCCATCTTCTATCCACCTCCCAACTTTTATGTCCTATCCACCTATCAGGATAGGATCCAAAAAATACCGAACCTATATGAAATAAAGTCCTCCATGTCAAGACGAATGGCTGAGGTTATATCTTCAACAAGAAGTAGCGAGTCGTTTCTTTAAAAAAGTCTAAATATCTCTCTTCATTGATTTTCCAATGAAGAAAATGGTCTAATTATTTGTGCGCCTAGAATTCTGCACCAGACATCTACAGACCAACGACCTTGAAGTTGGATCTCCTGATTCGGACGGGGATTTGTTTCCCAGTATTGCATATATTGGCAGTTTACTCTACCATTACTATGAGCCGAAGCCTAATCTGTACACAAAATTCGTGAATGTATTTCAGGATCGTCATGTATCAAATGTAATAACCAGATTTAATGATTCAGTCTTATATCAAAATCTCGAACATTCAGACTCTAATGTAGGATCGTATGATATGGGTTAAATCTAAAATTGTACAATCACATCTATAATTTTTCGCAAAATATTATTACTTTTTATTATTCAACAGAACGTTCCTCAACATCCCGATAACCAGCGAACGGCCTCTACCCCAACCATTGGACGAGAAGTCCAGGAAACTACCACCAATACCGAGAGTACCACCCACGATCTATCAAAGCGTAGAAAACGCCACTGAGTCCGGGTAACTTTAGGTTCCTACAGAGAGGCGCGTGGAAGGACACTTGTTCTAGCTCAACATGTAATTTCGATTTTCGATATTTGAATGATAATTCAGTTTATATACAGGTTGTCCCACGACGAGTTAAAACTATCTGTATATAACAAAATACTCATAGTAAAATCATTATTATGATTAATATGAACTAAATTACTTTTAAAGATGACCGACTACTGGTTCTATCGGGAGTCGACTGTAACTTTAGAAAGAACACCCTGTATATCAATACATTTTTGAAAACTACTTAAAATTTTAATACTTTTGTCTGAAAATTTGTTTCGATACTTTTCGAGTAATTGGTTTTTTTTTAAAAAATTTTGACCGTTGGAAGCCCTTATAAATTATTTTTTTGGGGATACCCTCGAAGATATGAAAATGGTTTCTGTTCGGTATATAGAAATACCTAAACCTCACCGTTACGCGTTGATACAAACACTAAGAAATAAAAAAGTACAAATCAAATTGTATTTACTAATCCTATTGCAACTTTTATCGTTTCCCAGATTTAAATTATTATTGTATTTTTTAACAAGTTTTTTTCAATTTTTTATATATTTTCATGTATACTTTTAGTAGGCTTTGTAATAAATGACACTTATTTAACTGTCATTGATCAATTGTTGATACTTCTTCGATAAATCGTTAAAAACGCTCGTTCTCAATTTAATAACGAATAAATGAAATTTAGACCACACCTGCATCTCTAAAAATTTACAGAAAACATTTAATATATCGATAACCTTTAGGTATAGGAAAGTATACATGAATTTTCCCTATTTTCATCCCTGAATGCATTAAAATAAAAGAAACCGGTTGGTTCTATTTAAATAATAAAGAAATTTGATATTTATAAACTTTGAACACTTTTTATACACACCCTGTATATAATGAACAATTTTCCAACATAGATTCAAATACGTCCGACTTTGCTTCAAGCAACCGAACAGAACCAACTGTCAAATTTTTTCAATAAATTCCAAAAATCTATTAATATACAGAGTGTTTTATCTAAAAATTTGTGAAGAGAAATAACAATACCTAGAATATATGAAACAATGCCCTCTGTGATCACATTGCTAAGAATCCATATATTTTGTATCTTTCGACAAAAGGTCTCACAAACCATATCGAGTTTTAAAAAAGTCGGTTGAGCAGAACCGGACTTACAGGCATTTATCCTTAACAAGGTGCCCACTTTCCTCTATCTGTTATTTGAAGAGATTCGAGTAGAGAGTCTAGTGTAGTTTAGTGTACTTTCAAATCGTTCCAGATGATCGTGCTCTCAATCCCGAGGTATCAAGTGGACAAATATATGAGGAATAATATGAGAAAAAATATCCAGGTTTAGTTAACTAATAAATCATAAACATAAAGTTGATGAAGGAAACGAACTAGCTATACACAAATGAGAATTTTGAAATTATTACAATTTTCTGACACATAATCTCCCGTTTTTCCTATGATTTATGTCTCAAGTGGGATTTTTACGGAATATTGACTCTTTTTTAATACATCGTACCTTTTTCGTTAGTCAATTTTCATTATTAATTTCTCTGTATGTAACAAAATGTCTGAGATAACGAATTTAATCTGATCGCAGGAACTTTTATAATGATCACCTTTGTGAAGTGTACCAATAATTTCATTTCGCAAATTTCCATCCCTTTGAAGTCTGGAACTTGTAATAGGATAGCGAACGCTAGCCAGGAGAGAGATTCTTTTAAATCGAATTCATGTACCTTCTATACTTTTTTTCATTTATCTCACTTAATTGAGAAACATTTATTTTTATCAAATTTTAGCAGAATATTCATTTAGTATTACGACGGTTATGATATACACTGTGTCTAATTAAAACATTAAAACCCAGAACTGTTTTTTCTCAATAATACTTTACCCTTATGTTGGTATTAGTTTTCAAGTGAGAGCTTCAGCTGTTTAAATACAGAAAGTCAAGTATGATCAACGTATCCCATAGATAACGTAAGTTGAACGTGGGTTGAATTGAACTGAAGTTGATCAGGTTCAATCCATACTAAAAAAAAGCCGTGAGCAGCAGATCTCCATCACGAAAGTCGAATTTTTCGTCGAATGAAGAATTTAAATAATACACAAACAAATCTTTCCATAAAATGAATTTCTTGGAAATGATATCAACTCTCAATCTTATTTCTTTATATGGAAAATTTGCTATTCCTCAATAACTTTTCATTTCACAAGTTAACTCTCTCTCTCTCGAATGAAAATTCATAAATTCAATAGACCAGCAATTGCTCGAGAGACGAAAATATGAATTGTAGCTTAAACAGATATATATATAAACTACAGACATTCGAAAAACCATCATAATCGTGTTCAGGAGGTCTCAAAACATGGGAAAAATGATGTGCCTCCCCTAAAAAGGGAAAAAGACGGTTCTCAATAACTACCATTCGATTGCTTCAGTCCCAGCCAGTGCCAAGGTCATGGAGTCCTTAATCAGCAAATCTTGAGTCTGTTAACAACATTAGGACCATCAATAAGGCTTCCATAGATTAACTGGGAACTATCAGGTCTATGTCACTAACGTATGGAGTGAATCTAAAGAGAAATATGTGGAATCTAAAGCAATCGCATATGCACATCGACGGGCATATTTTTTTATGAAAAAATTTTAGTTTGTTGACACCTTTAACTAGTTATATAACATTTGGTACCTTAAAATTAAGATTACATCATTATATCATCTGTTCATCTGTTATTCCGCGGTGTCAAGAGAATCAATTTGAAACAAGTTGTCTGAAGAGCTACGAAAAAACCTCTGCTCCATTTTTAGCAATAGATCAACTCTTTGTCGTCAAAATAGCACTTTAGCCAGTAGCTTTTGTCAAATAGGCCGGCCGCTCTCCTACACAATCGGCGCTGATGACGTATTACCTATTTGAAACGGATCTCAGGCGATATAACATATATCCAAACTTCCAAACTGTTTAAGTCTGTTAATACTAATCCTATCGACTTGAAATAAAAGCAATTATGCTTATAATATGAGTTCTATTTATTTTATACTTCTGCCAACTTTGTCAAACCCAATGAACCATCAAATATGACTCCTAGGTAATTATATTCAGTCACACATTCAAAACTTTGGTTTTTTACTTTGATATAAGTATTGTTTTGGAATTAAATGATTTATAGTCATGAATTAATACTATTCCTCATAAATTTTATTATTTCGATTCAATTTGTTGAAATATTTTGATTCATACTCGGAAAGTTATCGATTTGAAATACTTTTGTATACATAACAAATAATCTTTATGAAATCATATTTATCAGCGAAATGAAACTACTGTATTTATATTATATTTCCCGAAGTGAACGACCTACTTAACTTTATATTTTTAATTTAAACACAATGATTAGCGAAATTTATACAACCTCTATAAAATCACATTTTATTGTATCAATTTTTTATCAGGTTGTTTCGAATTTACTTTAATCCCAGTACAGTAAAAAAGGATAAGCAATAAATTATGCGCAATAAAAGCCTACGGTCCCAAGTTAAAGAGGAATAGCAAATCGACCAATCGCTTTGACGAAATACGTTTCACATAAAATTTTCTTTATTTATTCAAATAAGATAGCTCTATAAAAAAAACATTACACTCGTATTATCTTGGTTATTACATTCATGTTATGGATATTGTAAAAGATAAAATTTTGTCAATTTTTGAAACGTTCAAAACGACATTTAACACAGATATAAAGAATGCCAGTCATTCCCCGAATATCCAACTTCTTGCACACATAATAGTTGATTGCGTCATTGATTGGATAGATGTGGAATCAACCAAATTTACATTTTTCCATTCAATCATCAACAGAAATGAAAACAAAATTCAATGATTCCGTCAGTAGACAATAGAGATCTAATTTAAATATCGCAATGGGGAATTACATTCAGTCCGCCAATCAAATCTGTTTTATTAGCTGTTCGTTTGACGATCGAATAACTATTTGGTTAATAAGTTAGAAAGACCCAAGCGGGTATATATGAAGGACCCATCTAGAGAAAATTAGAAGCTGAAATTTGATTGAATAAATGTTTTTCTACTTGATACGATGAAGATAATAAACTAAAATTTACTAATTTCGTGATATCAATAACTGTTTTATACAGGGTGTTTAAAAAAAGGTTATCCCGTCTCTGTGATAGATAGAAAACTGAAAAATATTTGGGGTTTGCTTATGAATGAAGTATTATAGCATCGTGAATAAATTTAACCAAATAATTTTTGATTTTTCGTGTATAATTAATACATACGTGACTTTATGTATGTACTGTATATTATTGCGAGTAGGTTTTCAATTTATAGTGAAAAACAAACCTGAACTAACATACAGAATGCAATTACAGTAACTTCGTTAGCGCAAACCCCGTCACGGTAATTCCCTTTTTCCCTTTATACATATTTTAATCTCATATGCAATTGATATTAATTATGTATCAGTTTTCGTGAATTTGTAATTTATAGTTTAATTAACAACATGTCCGCAACGGGAACAACCGACGCAACGACAAACAAAAATAGTAGATCAGTAAATTGACGAATTTGATCAATAATGTCGAAGTAGATGTTTCATACTTGCATCGGTGGAAGTTTGCAGCAGTCGGTTTAAGCATAAACTGTTGAATAGACTGTTGACGACAATAGCGAGGGAATTAATATAACTTTACAATTCTATGATATTCAGTAAAACTTCTATGTTATAAATTAACGCTTCAATAACCATAATACGGTTGATCAGAAATCATTCTATTTTGCTCCATAAAAAGTGTAAGACAACCTTGAGTCCATTGCTTTTTAACATATTCGTTGACCATATAATGAATACCTACAACTTCAACTCAAAAAATGTTAGTTAGATATAAGAGTTTGTATAGAGTGAAAATCTCGGATTAAAATTCCAAACTGTTCAGAAAAAATCCTGTAACTACACATTAGATCAGTTTGATATGAAAATAACTGTTGAATAGACTGAAGCTATAGCACTAACATAACAAACAATGAATAAAGAAATAAAAGAATAGAGGATTGAAACGATGAGCACAATCAAACACCTTGGAACACAAATAGAAGATTTAGACAATGAAGACTTAAAAAATTGAGAACGGACTGAATACAATTTCAATGTTCTTCTAGCTTTTCAGTGATATAGAGGCATTCAGATCTTGTACTGTGATTTCTACGGAATATGTAGGAAATAATATGATTAATATTTATTATTAGCAGATTCCTTGAAGCATAATCATCAAGAATTTTTGCCTAGTTTTCATACAATCACTGAAAAATGATTTATCAGAATATCAGGAAAGTCAGGAAATATTAGATTTCTGTAAGTTGTTAGTGAATGTGTTAATTGGAAAAATACGACTGATTTTGAAAATATGGATTGGAGAACCCTCACCTTCAATCAACAGATGGCGGCTCTGCCACAACACATTAATACAAATCTTTATACGTAGGTTTTTTTTTAAATAAATTGAAAGGAATTGTATTTTTGTAAATACAAAATATATGCTAATACTATCGGTGTTTTTTGATTTTTCTGTGCATATATATGCGCATATTTCATCAAAATCTCCTTCTTTCTTCACTATGTTGTCAGAAAAAAATTCAAATATGAGTTTAGGAAACCGATGTTAAACAACATAACCATTTCTTTCTGAAACTCTTTCAATAAGTTAACAATAATATCTTCATAATTTTTTTTATTTCTTAAAAACTCTTTTTGAATGGCTTTGAAGCAAAGCAAAGAGAGGATCTTCCATAACATCACAAATCTGTGGATCAGATAATCAAACTAATTGGATTTCGATATCTTTAACATTGTTAATTTGTATTCCAAACTTCGCTCTATAATTTCAAAACATTATTCATCCTTAAAAACAGATAAAAATGTACTTGTACATACAATTGATTCAAGAGCTGAAACATCTCGTGTTATGATATGGAAGTGGCTACCGCCATCTTAAGCCAAGCCAGGTTCTTATGGGACCATCCCCGTAGTACATAACTCAGACCATGCACTACTATGTGATATGCGAATCCGATTATATATATGAAGGAACTAATCAAATGTCTGTTGAAGATTTATCACGCAAAGCAAAACGAATAATTAATTATAAAATAGCAGCGCATATAAAGCAGTGTAATCAATTTATTACCATTTTATATATTTTCAGAAATGTGCATATACAAAAAATATATCATTATGATATCTATTTTTACACTATGAGGTCATAAAGTCTTATTACTTGAGTATATTTATCGCGTTTGAATGAATTTTATTCAAATATGTTGCATCTATTTCAGCACAATAAAATTTAGTTCAATCTGTAGCTATAAAGATTATCAAAACGAATATTTCTTCACGAGAGTTTCTCTGCAATGCAAATATATTAGAGCAATGCTTGAACGATTTTCTGGGAGAAGTAAAAGGAGTTACGACCACCATATGTTTTTATTTTCGTGTTTATTATCACCTTATCATATTTCGTTTTCCAATGCCATTAATTTTTATCTTTTTTCTCAAACAAGTAATAAAAAAACACGCCGAAACGCCTTTTTATATCCAGAGCGGCAGTGGCGGAGACTAATTACTTTAGCTACAAACCTTACTTGGAGGTTTTTAATAAGTGTCTGCAGAAACTTATCAATTTGATAAAATTTTTTTTAAGTCTCGCATCATTAATTACCGAAAATTGGGAGACACAAGTTTATTAAATTTTTTCTGTTAAATCTGTGTTTACCTACACATATAGAAGATTGTACTACAATCCAATGTTTCTTCCCAATGAATGTGTAATGTTACAAATAAAAACAGACAATGAACTGTGGAAAAGAAGGAGAAGACAGACACATAAG
Source organism: Diorhabda carinulata (assembly GCF_026250575.1). Classification (NCBI taxonomy): domain Eukaryota; kingdom Metazoa; phylum Arthropoda; class Insecta; order Coleoptera; family Chrysomelidae; genus Diorhabda; species Diorhabda carinulata. The sequence continues at coordinate 5,713,868 of NC_079464.1, read as the reverse complement.
ATAGAACTAGAAGGATCAAACATGGAACAAGTAAAAAGCTTCAAATACCTCGGCATGACATTAACACAAAACAGTAGATTGAAACAAGAGATAAACGGGGAAACTGAATCAGTTGGGTTATGATAAGATGCAATTATAATCCAGTTTTTAGTCAAAAAGGAAATACCAAAACAAATTAAAAAGGAAATATAGAAAAAAACCATATGGTCGCACGAATCAGAGACATGGACATTCACACAGCAACAAAAATTCAAAATACAAAGTACAGAAATGAGATTTATGAGGAAACTAGATAAAAATCATGAAACGACGAAAAAAGGATAAAATCACGAGAGAAAATTTGGATTCAGTTTCAATTTAAAACAAAGTTGAATAGAATACAATTAAGATGGTTTAATCATCTTTTGAGAATAGAAGAAGAACTATTAATACCGATGATATATGAAGCAAGAAATAGAAAAAAGAAGCTGGAAAGAAGAAATCAAGGAAGGGGGTAATCGAGGTATAATATGACAAGAAACAAAACAAAGGCACAGGATAAGAAAGAATGGAATTTGCTGTGAAAAATGAGGACAACGTAATGACTCAACAGCTCGCCTTAAACTCGAAAAGGTAGCAATACTTCAGTATTGAATGTATGTTATGAATAATTCATGACACGATTCGAAATGTTGCATAAGATTTGATCAAAGAAAAATTTAATTTAAAAACAACATTCAACCTAAGACATATTGCTATCGAGAATTTGGTGTTCCATAATTCAGTATAGACCATTTCAAATGATTTCTTTATTCTATTTGAAAATGCACGTAGAAGCTCAAACCCGTGAAGATTAATAATTGATGATAGAATATGGATTAATGACTTTGATATTGGAGTAAGTCATTAAGTTTTCAATTGAACAAAAACACTTGAAATTGGATCAACGTAGGTGTTGTTGCCCTATTTTTTAAATGTTTCATGATCTTCCAACTTCTCAAAAAATTTACCCCCCCAATGTATATACATATCTCAAAGATATTGGAGTCACTTACTTGTTACTACTCTATTAATTTAATTTTAGAATCTTTTTTGACATCTTAAATTAAATTAAACTTCCACAGACTCCATTCTCTCACGTTCCATAAGAATATATTAGTTTGATCTTCGAATTTCACTAAACTTGTTATTCCAGCAGAAAATTACGACTCAAATTTGCTTAAACAGAAAAGGTGATTTAAAAACAAATGATTGTAACTGAATATTCAGTGCTCTATAAATCAAATGATACCACAAACTACTGAAGCTGTATGATTATGATTATATCGTTATTTTCTACATCAATTGTTCCTTCATCAGCTTTAATAAATGTCTACTATATATGTCTTAAAGAGATTGAAGTTAACCCTTGGTTATTACTGCTTTACTTATTTTGTTTAGAGGCCAATTGTTTTCGTATCTTCCACTTCCTTATCTCTAGACTTTGATCTCTTATATTGCTTTTCTCCTAGCAAATAACGTGTTCCAAATTTGATTTGTGGTTAGAGTCCATATTCATTGGAAAATTCTACCGAAAATTTAGAGTCAAATTTTTCATGTTATGCCTATGAATTTGAAAATATAACTAAAATTCCAACATACAACATCGTACGTAAACTCAATCTTCTTATTCTGTAGAGTAATGATTCATAAAATGTTCAAAGGAAAATTCATACTTTCTCATAAATTTTTTGTTTGTTAACAATCCGTGACTAAATCCTATAGTAACATAACATTCATTCTTTTATTTATTTTATCGAGATATAAAATTCAGTAAATGAGAATATATAGTGCAAGGGAGAAAATGAATTTAGAAGTTTCAGTGACTAGAAATCAGACTCGAATCTTCTTTTCTTTGTATTCGCCCAGTTAAAAGTATTAATTTACTTCTAATTGCTACCAGTCTCACTACTATTTGAAAAAATAAAGTTATTCCAATACTTTGATAAATATGATAGATTACAATACAATAGAACTTAAATATTTGTTTTTCCTCTAATATTTCCTTTATAATGAAATTTAGCAAGAGTTACTACTTGCTCTAAATTCTATAGCGTCCCTTAAATAAATTGGGACATAAATTTGATAAACAAGAAGTTGTAATTGCTTAGGGCCAACATACCTCAACTCAGTATCATACTGGCTCTAATTCACTATTCATTTAACTAGTTACTAAATACTGATCATTCTATTTTTGTTTCAAGAAGAATGTTTTTCATGATAATTTATTTAAATTCATATTTTGGCAAATTCATATTAATCTAAAAATAATATTCTATTGTATCAACCTATAACACGAAGTTGACATTCTGTTTTGATTATATTTCAACTATATGTACTAATTATCATTTATTCTTGACATGAACTGCTCCGGAAATGACCGTCGAACTTTATTTCACTTTGCATGAGGTAATTAATATATCGATTAGATAGTTATTGCCCAGAGGTCGTTCTTTTAAGTAATAAATCACTTTCTAATGGAATCAATTACCAATAAACCCGTTATTTATTAGCCCCGTATGCAAAAACGAATATTTGATCGTTAACGTTCTTTATATTTCCTTAAGAATATGAAGCTTTACTCATAGAAAATGAAATCACACACATCATATCCATATCAAACGAAAATTTTCAACCATTCTTCACGAAGATTGAATAAAATTATAGAAGATTCCATACCTCATTTAGTAGGAATTTCACTACCTTAGTCAGCCACTAAAGACAGATTTTTTACAATCGAATGATCAAACCACTTATTTAATAGAAGTTGAAACAAATTAGATACAAAAATCGTCATCATAGTATCCGTATCAGATGAATGTTGTAATCCAATTTTAGTTTCTTAATTAAGCTGGCTGAAGACGATTTGAGAATATTCCAGATACTTCTATATCTTATTTAATAATATTACAATCGCCGTGGTAAGTAGTTGAATCCACTGAAGACAGATTCATCTCGTTCAAATGGTTTAACAACTTATTCAATGGAGATTGAGTCAAATAAGAGACAAACATCTACAGAATCATCTCCATCTATATCCGTATCAGATAATAAATGTTGTAACCTCATTTCCATTTCTTAATGAAGAAAGTTTTAAAATATTCCAGACGCTTTGATATCTCATTAAGCAGTATAACAATCGCCGGGGCAAGTAGTTGAATCCACTGAAGACAGATTCATCTCGTTGAAGTGGTTTAACAACTTATTCAATGGAGATTGAGTCAAATAAGAGACAAACATCTACAGAATCATCTCCATCTATAACCGTATCAGATAATAAATGTTGTAACCTCATTTCCATTTCTTAATGAAGAAAGTTTTAGAATATCCCAGACGCTTTGATATCTCATTAAGCAGTATAACAATCGCCGTGGCAAGTAGTTGAATCAACAGACTGATTCGTCTTATTCAGATGGTTTAACAACTTATTCATTGGAGATTGAGTCAAATAAGAGACAAATATCTACAGAATCATCCCCATCTATATCCGTATCAGATAATAAATGTTGTAACCTCATTTCCATTTCTTAATGAAGAAAGTTTTAGAATATTCCAGACGCTTTGATATCTCATTAAGCAGTATAACAATAGCCGTGGCAAGTAGTTGAATCCACTGAAGACAGATTCATCTCGTTGAAGTGGTTTAACAACTTATTCAATGGAGATTGAGTCAAATAAGAGACAAACATCTACAGAATCATCTCCATCTATAACCGTATCAGATAATAAATGTTGTAACCTCATTTCCATTTCTTAATGAAGAAAGTTTTAGAATATTCCAGACGCTTTGATATCTCATTAAGCAGTATAACAATCGCCGTGGCAAATAGTTGAATCCACTGAAGACAGATTCATCTCGTTGAAGTGGTTTAACAACTTATTCAATGGAGATTGAGTCAAATAAGAGACAAACATCTACAGAATCATCTCCATCTATATCCGTATCAGATAATAAAAGTTTTAACCTCATTTCCATTTCTTAATGAAGAAAGTTTTAGAATATTCCAGACGCTTTGATATCTCATTAAGCAGTATAACAATCGCCGTGGTAAGTAGTTGAATCCACTGAAGACAGATTCATCTCGTTGAAGTGGTTTAACAACTTATTCAATGGAGATTGAGTCAAATAAGAGACAAACATCTACAGAATCATCTCCATCTATATCCGTATCAGATAATAAAAGTTTTAACCTCATTTCCATTTCTTAATGAAGAAAGTTTTAGAATATTCCAGACGCTTTGATATCTCATTAAGCAGTATAACAATCGCCGTGGCAAGTAGTTGAATCCACAGACTGATTCATCTTATTCAGATGGTTTAACAACTTGTTAGAATTCATTGACAATTCTTAATAAGCGGTTGATACAACTTTGGTGTTCATCCACCTACGTGGGCCAAAGCGATTATCGAACTTCTAAAGATACCATACATCGCAATTCGAAATTATTAGGTGAAAGCTATGGCATTAACCCAGTTTCAAGCCGTTTCATAATCATGGATGAACCGTGGGTCCATAATTTCACACCCGAATAAAAAGAACAATCAAAGCAATGGACTGAAAAGAGAGAACCAGTTCCAAAGATCGTTCTATCTGCAGGCAAGGTCATGGCGATGGTTTTTTGTGATGCGCGTGGGATAATGCGTACTTATTGCAACGTTTCAGCGAAGGAAACAAGTAAAACTGCCGCAATTGGCTAAGAATTGATGAATTGAAGTTTGAATTGCTACCTCATGCATCCTATTCGCCAGATTTAGACTACCCAGATTATTTTCTGTTACCAGACTAGAATAAATGGCTGACGACGATCGAAGATTTTCCAACAAAGGAGAGATAACTTTCCTATCAAAAGTCTAGTCTAGTCTACATGGATAAACCAAGATCAGAACTGTAACTAAAGGAGAACAATCATTAGGCTTTGAGTAATTTACCCGGCGCTATTTTCTAGAATTCAGGGTCTAGGTTGGTCAGCCCGAGACGTTGATATATAATTTTCCATTCATGTCTAATAACTTTTATTTCAAAACAATGTGTTCTATTTTTGTCATGGCTAGATGAGAGCTAGTTCAGTGATTTTCATCCAATTCCTTGATAATAACCATAAATAATTGGAGCTTTTTCTAACTAAATCCTTTTGTTTTCAATGGATAATCAAATTTCTTAAACTATGATGAAAATAATTTTCTGATAATAGTTGCGAATCGTTGCTTAAGTTATCGCCGAATGTTTCTTTTAATTGGCTTTTTTAAGTCAATGTCTATTATTGGTCTAAATAAAAATAACGGTAACGTTTATGGAATAGTATAGGATAATCAATTAGGTCAGAAAATAATTGGGGAAATTTGTTATGTTTAAAGCTGCCAAGAATCAAAACATATAATTTTGTAGTCATAAAATAAAATAATATTATGGGGGTGAATAAATTTATAACCACACCATTGAGGTTACGGTTAAGGGGAAACGAATTCATGTAATAAATTGATTTGAGAAGTTACTCCTTTTCAGTGGTTTTTGTTATTTGTTTATATCGAAACTCAAAGGATTTTAATCATTCAGCAGAGATCTTAATTTTGATTCAAATGCATTAAAGATCATCTTTACTTTTTCTAATCAATTCTCTACCGCCAAAAAACGATTAATACATTTCTATTAGTACCAACAATGCACGTATTTCAATGTTGAAACAAGCAGTGACACGTTTAAACTCGTTCTATCTAGTCAGTACAGTCATCAACATATTGTTTGTAATGTCTTTCAAAGAACGTGGATTTTGATCAACGCGATGACATTTTTATTTATGTTTTATGTTGAAATATATGAAGAGACTTCAAAAATGTTTGACTACTACAAGGGCTATTCATAAGATAATTATTAAATGATACATTGAAATCAGAATGAGTTCGCTAAAGACCTTCAATGTTTTTAAAAAAATATGTCGCCTGACTATTGAGACATTGAGAAACAGTTTTTTCAGTTTTCCAAAGCCGACAGTTACTAATTTATAGCTTCAGGAAATCTAAGAGCCCCTTTAGGGTAATTAGGTATTCAGGAAGTCTTTGCTTGACATCTCTATTTATGACACTGTCCAAATTATTCTCAATTGTAAACATTTCTCCTTCATCTCACATAATTTATTAACAATGGTTAATTGTTGGGGGCATTATTATTAAATGTCTAGCCATGCCACCAATATCTGGTAATGTCGACGTGGAGAGAGAATGGAAAAGATAAAAATACACATACACGTTGTGCAATCGGTTCTTTCTTCAAGAATGACCGTCGTATAGTTTTAACTTTTCTACATTTTAACCATTTAGCTTCATGGTTTTCGTAAAAATATAAAACATTTTCTTCAACATATGAAATTCTTGAAGTAGTTTATTCGATTTCATATCTCCTGCGTGAATAGCCGGAACAAATTATGAAATATCTGCGGAATATCATACAGTGCCGTTGTAGAAACTGCTGGTACCAGGAAACTGGGAAATATAAAAAAAGAGAATTTTAGCATTTCATTTTCTGCTTTATTAAAAATTCCAACAGTGTCTTGTAAGACAAGAACATAACAAGACATTAGCATGTGAGAAGCCAAAGCGCGAAGCCCTTATCCATAACGAAGAATTTCGAGGGTTTGCACATACATCATATTTCAAAGGAATATGAAAGTAGAAATCGCAAAAAACATCCGAATAGCATAATTTGCATACATCAAAATATGAGTCAGTCATGTTTGAGCTGTGTTCGTGTGGTAGATTTGACTAGACACGATATACAGAGACGGTTCTCAAACCAAATGCATAATATAAACTTTTTATTGCTTTTTCTGAATTTGAAACATTCAAGAGTTACAATAATCTTAATCCTTCATTATCATACTAGATATAGTAACGTTTTTACATTGTATTACCTATTTCAGTTTTTAATTATTCATATTAATATCGATTATTTCCGTTGGATTCATTGTGAATAATAGAAATTGCGCGTGACAAGAAATAGGGGACCACAATCGTAAGCGAGGGTCCATTAGAATTTATTTGCGTTATTTCTCACAAAACTCAAGCAAATTTCACAGCTCTTAAATAACTAGGATATATACAATATTATTATGAAATCATTCATTCCTCAATTAATTTGTTCTCAATCGTATAGTGTTATTATTAAATAGTGCAACGCAACTCAGATTTAATAAACGCATCATTATTTATCGTGACGTGATTTGACAGGTCCCGGATTTATTGAGGTCCAAACAGGGTGTTGGTTGTGTTGTGTGGAACAAAAATTCTCTTCATTTTTGTGCTCCAGTGTTTATGGATTCTGTTAATTCTTCTGACATTCTGGCATCCATGATGACTGCATATTTTACATTGGCTGAGGTCAAAGGTGTGAAGGATCAAAATAATTAGCAATACAAACATTTCATTCTTGTTTCCTCGTGTCATTAAACTCTCAGGTACAATACGATGCCTATAAAAGGTATTTTTAACCTGTTCGATGACTTTTATCGATACTATAATATATATATATAAATATAGTAGTACTGATTTCTGCCGCTACGGCTTGCCTAGCGCAACTCGTCGCCAGTACAGTGCCACGCGGGCCGTTCTCCTGCCACGTTGTGAACGTTTTTGCTAGTGCTGTTTCACTGCTGCTTAGTTTCTTTATGATGGCAAATTTAAGTGAACAACGTGCCGATGTGAAATTTTGTTTTCTACTCGGTAGAAACGCTTCTGAAACTGTTTTAATGCTGGAAACTACTTATGGAGATGATGCTATGGGGAAAACTCAAGTGTATGAGTGGTTTTCTCGATTTAAAATTGGCGACATGTCGATTGATGACAAACCTCGCTGTGGACATCCCTCAACTGTCCGAATCGATGGAAACGTTGAAAGAATTTGAGAGCTTGTGCGCACAGGCCGTCGACATACAATTTATCAACTGTCTGAAGTTAGTGGAATATCTTGGAGCTCGGTTCAGCAAACAGGTGATTGGTCCTTTCACCATGACAACGCACCTGCACACTCAGCCATCACGGTTAGCCGGTTTTTGGTTAAAAATAACATGGTTTCTCTGCCCCAGTCACTTTACTCGCCTCACCTGGCTCCGTGCGACTTTTTCTTGGTTCCACGTATGAAAAAAGTTACGAAAGGACGGCGATTTGAAAACATTGAAGAGATTAAGAGAGGAACGAGACAGGAGCTTGTGCAGCCATCTCTAAAGATGACTTCAAACAATGTTTCGAACAAAGGAAGCACCACTGGGACAAATGTATTACTTGTAATGGAGAGTATTTTGAAGGGAATAAGGTTGTTTTGTAAATAATTGTAAATATATAGCATTTAGAAAATAATTCCGGTTATTTTTGAGTACCCCCTCGTATGCTTGAAACCAAGTATCTCATTTTAACGGTAAATCCGAAAAAAGTGATAAGTGAACGGCAACAGACAACAATTTTGTGAATTAGTGTCATCAATATTTAAATTGTGACTAATTGTTGAACTACCTAATTTTTTTTATTATCTGTAATGAAATACTTAGCTAGTAAACCAATTTATGAACCAGATGATTCGTTTTTAGCTCATAACATCGTATTTTTTAGGCAGGAATACGATCTATCTAAGATAATAGCTCTTGATATGAAATATTTGAATTCTATGACTGATAATTTTCTTTGCGTATCCTTGAACAATAACCGAAGATTTTTATTTCCCATGTTGCTTCAAAATACATGTATCACATCCCTAATTGACAAGAAATCTAGCTGAAGCTGTTCAAAAATAATGAGTTCACCTAAGAATTAATAATTTGAGGTGTTCTGAAGTAAAACTATGTAATTTTCCAATTATGATATGTATAAATTATTATTTTGTCACTATCACAACTTTCATTTCAACTTTCATAATTAACAAGTCTTAAAATAATTGGAAAAATTTATATTCAATGTTTTAAACGTAAAATCTTAATCAATTATTTGTTGTAAATATCACATTTTCTGGAAAAGAAAGTAGATAGAAGGAAAGCAAATTATTGCGACAATCTATAGGGGCAGAGGCAGGCAAAGACTCTTCTGGGAAACTATAACCAGACAAGATCTGCTCTATGTATCAACGTAAGTTAGAACAATTTACGAAAACTAACAGGAGCTCATTCAGGGCACTTTCACCTCAACAAACTCATGAAGACGCTAGCAGATATTACGCCGTGCAGGTTTTGTTACTCAGAAGACAAAACCTCTATCCACATTCTCTCGAAGTGTGAAAGACTAAGAAACTCCAGAGCCCTACACCTGGGAGCACTTAAAATAGAAGACGGGGATCTTTAGGAATTTAAACCATCCCATATTCTAAACTTTTTAGAAGAAGTGGGATCATCTGTAAACACTGGGATCCTCAGTATCGCAGCAAGAAACGGGGACACAATACATCTTTTGAGTGGCAGTGTATACGAGACCCCAAATCTATTTATTTATCCACATATATCACATTTTCTAGAAATATATGATTGCAATTTTGGAACTTCTCACACTTTTAATCACTGTCTTAAAATAGTATATTATTATCATTTAAAACGGATTCGATCATGAATGTATGATAGTCCGTTCGAATATTTTCCCATTCGTGCTCATAGATCTTATGACATGGCAGGTTTAACTCGCCTTTTCCATGGTATAATATATCATATACATATATTACAAAACGCTCATTATTTCTCTGATCGAAACTTCGGTTTTTCGTTCTATCTAATGTAAATTTTCAAATCCCTTAGCCAATAAAGACTATAGCTTGATACCCATTTGCTTGATGGAATTGCTTAGAGCTATTTGAAACAAAAAAGTTCACAAGGATTTGTTTTGATCTAATTATTATGGTTGGTTCATTAAATCAATGGTATAGAATCATATTATTTTTCACATGGATTCCTGGATTTATCTTCATTTTAAATCAACTGTTTGACTTGATCTATAAGCACTCTGACTTAGGTCCAGTGGTTTACTTGATAAAAATTGTCTAATCTTTTGCTGTCATCTAAGCTGGAATTTCTGGAACCGTTAGAGACATTCATACTGAACACACTGTTTATACCACTACTACTACAAGGTAATTGGTAAACAGTTTACCTTCAGTCTCTGAAGACGATAATTTGGTTATTTCACTGTCATTTTGATGTCTAAGAGCTTAAAAAAGTGTTACTCTGTCACTATTAAAAGAATTGTACACCAAGAATTATCAGATTCGGTTCATAATTTGTGAATCAAACCCATAGAAACGTATAAATAATAGCAAAAATTTATTCAAGGACTGTAATACGTCCGAGAAGATTCACTTGCTCAAATCAATTATCATAGACTGCGTAACATCTGTAACTTTAAAAATTGTATTAACACAGAGTCCCCAAACACCAAGATATTTATCAAATGCTTCTTCCTCAACCTTACATCATATCTCCTACTAAAACCATGAATTTGTTGAGAAAATAGTTGGCCAACTGAAGAGTACCAAAAGTTCTATCAGAAAGAATATATAAAACACTACGAAGACTATGTTTTAGTGGCTAGGTATGGAAAAGAATCTTGCGTGGAACGTCCAATAAAGTCTAGTTAAAAAGATGGATCAGATTTTTAGCAGTGAAATGTTTTGAAATGGATTATATAACTTTGGAAATGTGAGTACGATTCTGTAGAAAAATATTTCACAATAAATACACACAATATGACTTTTTTCTTTCTGTGTGTTCGTGATTTACTTCGAATATATATTCTCAGACATACCGGTGCCGTTTGGAATGTAATCTGTCGTTGCATTCGATGTCGTCACTGTAATTAGAATAATTACAAGAAAATAATAACTACTATAAACGCAAATAGACTCACCAGAAAAACATTCAATCTAATTGAAATGAAGAATTTTCATTACGATAAAGTTTACTAATTGGAAAAAAAATTGGAAAAAAATTGGAAAAAAATTCCGTTTTAAAGCAATATAGTGATCTTGAAAAGAAAAACTCATGTCGCCAAACAAAAAATCAAAGTAAGATCGTAATGAAAAATTATAGTAGTATAATACCAAGAAGCCCTCATCTTTTAATACACTTTTGCTAACTTAAACTCGACATCTTTTTATTTTGTTATCATTTTCTATAGTTAATTCATTTAATTGATAAGTATATGCATAACATATCTTAATGAATGAACCAAATCCTTTCAGCAATTCAATATTCCTCGATTCAATTGAAAATAAAAAGGTCCCAGTACATATGGGAGAGTATCCGACTTGACATTCGTCCGCCTACTCGCTTGATGAAGACAAATCGGCAAGTCCAGTGGTTTAATTGGGAAACGAGCTGTCGGCCCAATAGCTATCCCCTCCACCACAATTTGCCTGTTCTCTTATTCAGTCTGAAGATTAGATGAAGAGTTTGTCCTGTAGTTCATTGTTTTGTTGGGTTTCATAACATATCATATCATATCTTAAAGTCACTCAAATATTTGGGGAGTCGTCCTTAACACAGATTATCACTCTTTCACATCTTCACTTGTTTTTTACCCATGCTTTACGTTCTTTGTTTATTAATTCTCGTAACACTTTATGTAGTACTTCTTATATAACCTCATAGGCTCTGTCAAAATACTAGGGCTTTGAACTCCTAGCGAACCATTGATATAATCTCACAACGTTATAACTAGAACTTCCAGACGTGGTCTGATTTGTGATGCGTGTAGATTTGTGGTCGAGTACTGGGGCAAATTAAGTCGAAACAAATACTGGACCTAGTAATTACCTCGCCCACTCTACTCGATACGTAGAAATCAGTAAGGATAAAAAAATATATCTACCTACAAAATTATTAGGAACGATCAAATACAAATGCGGTATATATCGCATTAGGAACTTATCCCATCACATGTTCCCCATTGTGACAACCGCTATAGCAATTACTCAGAATTAATTGAAAATTTGCTCTTCTCTCCAAATTTGGTTCTCCAGCTTTTGCCAATACTCGAAGAACGTCTGCGTTGTGAACTTGATGAAAATAATATTCTTCTTCTTCCCCAAAAGTTATCTTCTTCTTTCCAACGATAGAGAATTGTACCTTCAGTTTTAACTCTCTATTCTTTCTTTTCTACCTTTTCATTCTTTTCTTTCTTTTCTTTTTTTTTTCTTTCTTTTCTTTCTTTTCTTTCTTTTCTTTCTTTTCTTTCTTTTCTTTCTTTTCTTTCTTTTCTTTCTTTTCTTTCTTTTCTTTCTTTTCTTTCTTTTCTTTCTTTTCTTTCTTTTCTTTCTTTTCTTTCTTTTCTTTCTTTTCTTTCTTTTCTTTCTTTTCTTTCTTTTCTTTTTTTCCTTTCTTTTCTTTCTTTACTTTCTTTTCTTTCTTTTCTTTCTTTTCTTTCTTTTCTTTCTTTTCTTTCTTTTCTTTCTTTTCTTTCTTTTCTTTCTTTTCTTTCTTTTCTTTCTTTTCTTTCTTTTCTTTCTTTTCTTTCTTCACTTTCTTTTCTTTCTTTCTTTTTTTTTCTTTCTTTTCTTTTTTTCCTTTCTTTTCTTTCTTCTCTTTCTTTTCTTTCTTTTCTTTCTTTTCTTTCTTTTCTTTCTTTTCTTTCTTTTCTTTCTTTTCTTTCTTTTCTTTCTTTTCTTTCTTTCTTTCTTTTCTTTCTTTTCTTTCTTTTCTTTCTTTTCTTTCTTTTTTCTTTCTTTCTTTCTTTCTTTTCTTTCTTTTCTTTCTTTCTTTCTTTTCTTTCTTTTCTTTCTTTTCTTTCTTTTCTTTCTTTTCTTTCTTTTCTTTCTTTTCTTTCTTTTCTTTCTTTTCTTTCTTTTCTTTCTTTTCTTTCTTTTCTTTTCTTTCTTTTCTTTCTTTTCTTTCTTTTCTTTCTTTTCTTTCTTCTTTCTTTCTTTCTTTTCTTTCTTTTCTTTCTTTTCTTTCTTTTCTTTCTTTTCTTTCTTTTCTTTTCTTTCTTTCTTTTCTTTCTTTTCTTTCTTTCTTTCTTTTCTTTCTTTTCTTTCTTTTCTTCTTTCTTTCTTTTCTTTCTTTTCTTTCTTTTCTTTCTTTTCTTTCTTTTCTTTCTTTTCTTTCTTTTCTTTCTTTTCTTTCTTTTCTTTCTTTTCTTTCTTTTCTTTCTTTTCTTCTTCTTTCTTTCTTTCTTTTCTTTCTTTTCTTTCTTTACTTTCTTTTCTTTCTTTTTCTTTCTTTTCTTTCTTTTCTTTCTTTTCTTTCTTTTCTTTCTTTTCTTTTCTTTTCTTTCTTTTCTTTCTTTTCTTTCTTCTTTATCCACTCTTTTTTAGATCCCTTGCTATATGTTTCATTTGTCTTTCTTCTCTTTTCTTATACTATCTACGCTGTATCAAAGTTTCCCTTCCCAATTTTTGTTTCTGTTGTTTATAGTAATAGGCTATTTGGTTGACTTATATTTGCTGGTATACTTCCTTCTTTACGTTTTCTTCTAATTTGTTTCTCCTGAAAACTGTATCATATCATGTGAAAATAACTCTCTGTTTTTAATTTTCTCCTATTTCGTTTTTTCTAATTATTATCTCCTTTAGAGCATAATTTATTTGATTGGTTGTTTCTACAAGCTCGCCGCCTCCATATCTATTTTTTATCTTTGTCTATTCTATCATTCATTTAGTCTTCCTCATTTTCTGTTTTTGCATATACACTTCCATAATTAGGTCTTTATTGTCTATATAGAAACATGGAAATATCTTTTTAGTCCAGTCAATGACGTTTGAAAGATTTAAAACTGTATTCTAATTTCTGCAGAGGTGTGATTTTGATTTCTCCGTCGCTCAGTTTTTAAGCAATAAAGTCCTTGAAAAAACCTTTTCGTTGGTTTTTTAATATCTATAAAATATTTTCTAGCTCATAAAAAAACGATAAAATCAATCAATAATAGTTTTTTAATTATTTTGATATTCCGCCTAATTGCGAAATCACCTCAAACTAATTTTTTTCTGATAAATACTTTATACTGGTCCAACACTCAAAACGTATAATGAATGATCGGCAACAATTTTGTTCAAGAGCGGATGAGAATATTTTTTTATCGAAAAGAAAATACGAATCAACATTATTCTCTTCATAACTCGCTTAGTTTTAATGATAGGATTTAAAAATAAGAACAAAGGTGAATCGACGTAATTTGAGAAAAATGCATTGATTTTTGGTTATTGTACGTAGAAACATTCTATTTTGGCGTTGGAAAATATCAATTAACTTTGGACAAGCAATAATATCGGTTCTATAGGACCTGAGTGCATCATAAAAACACAATTATTTCTTTTTAGTAGATATTATTTTGTCAATATTGTCAATTAAATGCATATGTTTCCAGTTATTTACGAGAAACTGTCTGTGAATGTGGTTTTTTTGCCCGAAAACTCATAATTTCTTCAATAAATGAAATATTAATTGACAAAAATCAATTTATTTTCATATATGCATCCACTTCCAGGTAAAATGCCACGTCTGGTAGAGAAAATAAAGGACTAGTATAACCTAAATTCAAATTTTTACTACATTGACTGAACTATTTTAAACTTTCTTCTATAAATGCGTGAGATGTATATGGCAAAGGGATAAGTTCTCTGTTTTTGTCAAAAACCACACTGTTTTCAAACAATCATAATAAATTTTGATAGGTTGTTTCTATATAATATTACTGAAAATACTTTTCTTATCAATTAATTAATATCCAGTAAGATTAAAAATCAAATTATCTCAACATTGTGCTTTTAATTCATTTAGAACTGGAAGCCCTCAGTATTAAATTGGATAATCCGGTCGATTTGAATATGAAATTCCATTCAGTGAAATGTGCCTCGCAAAAAATATGAAATATCAGAAAAAATTCTCCTGCTTTCGTATACTTTTAGTCTTAAACAGAAATAGAGGCCCGTCAAAAGAAGCGGGTAGACTCCATAAAATTGATAAGGGAAATAACTGGGACGTTTTCTGTTTGTCAGGCAGTCGGAGGTTGGAGAATTTATGGCATTCTTAGAGAGGTTGGAACGCCGTCACCTTCGTGAAGAGAAAACGAGAAGGGCACCGCTATTATTTTAGCTGAGAAAATTCTGCGGACATCCAGATGCCGACTTCTTATTCAGGAGTCTTCTGTTCTCATAAACAATGAGCCCTGCGAAATACGTAGCCACCCTCGCAACGGATTTTTGTCCTTTTTCTTTGTTGATTTATGGAATTCAAAAGATGAGTAACTACTGATTAAAATCATCAGAAATTTTTTCCATTGATTATGTGCCACGTTATATTCGGGCGTATTCAATTTATTTCAATTCGAATTTCTCCTAAACTTTATATCGATTTTCATACTGTTTATATTTAAAAAAACTGAATAGAAAAATCTCCAATTTCCATCTATAAGTAAAATAAAAAACATTTGTTTTGATGGTTTCATCATTAGAAAACATTGTAAATGAGAAAACTATGTACAAGTCATCAATTAAATTATTGGTTGTCGCATAAGAAACCTAAATACACGGGAACATTCATTATAACCTGTTATTTTGCAATAAATTAAAAAGAAACAAGATCAGAGAAGTGGAAATTTTAATTATTTCGAAGAGTCAAGCTCCAACTCATATCTTTATTCTTGAATTAGTTAATTGTTTTAGAAAAAAACATTCAAATTGCAAAGTTAAGATATCAAAATAATAAAATCAGTGTATTTGATTAACCAGATAATTTTCCACCAAATCTGATTCAATATCAATGAGTTGTAGACCCAAATTTATAAATAATCCCTCTGTTCAAAACGTTTGTAGCTACATCAAACTCTTTTTTGAAAAAATATCGTGACGTGAAAGTGAAACGAATTTTCTGAACAGAACTCCACAATGAAAAATATTGTTAATCAATGTTTCGCGGTAATAAGGACTTTGATAGTCTTGCTTGAGCTCCTCCACTGATGGTGATGAAACTTTCCTTCTTTCCATGTGTAATACGTTTAAGTAATAAAACATCATCCTAGCACCAGGAATCGACATCGACATCCACCTGTTGTGGAAAATCTCGTGTTGCATTGAATTTTACATGGTTCAAGGGTTGTGGCATATAAAATTATAAATAATGCCACATTAGGTTTAACATCAGTAGCAGAAAACAGGAAATAAAATTTTGAGGAAAAAATAAACACGTCTTGGAAAAAAAATAATCTGAGGGGCTATATCTGGCGAATAGGGTGCATGAGGTATCATTTCAAACGGGTATTTTGAGGAGTTTGACGATTCTTATTATAAAAAAGGTATCGAACTAATTGAAAGTTAGGAGAAATTGAAATAATTAATACATTTTCTTCGATTTCCAATAACTATTTGTATAGAATTATTAGCTGGTTCTACAATATATTGTCATTGCGACGCAATTGAAATAGTTGAAATATAAATTGTTATATATATTAAATTGTCGATGTAATTAGTACGAATCGATGAAATGGAGTTTTCCGAAAAAAAAAACCTGTATACATACAAATATATACGAATTGAACCTTCGACAAACAAAACATCCATTAATTGTGCGCGAATACAAACACTCGGTGTCAATTATTCGGTCGATTTGATTAACGTCTGTGTAATCTTTTTGTATAACTTTTTAGAATAATTAATTAATAATAACGTCAATGTGTAATTCGAATTTTGTTATTTCACCGTATTTGTGTTTAATTTTCCAATATAAACAATTTATAATGGCGTGTTCAAACATGTGCTGCTATAAAACATTAATATTACGTCCTCCATAATGACGATAAATCATTCAAGCTTAGTACAAAGTGATGGCGGTGGATATATCAAGTGAATATTCATGAAAGGGTCTTTTATAACCTCGGAATTAGTGTTTATATTTAAGCTTCCATTTTTAAATTTCATCTGCGAACGTGCTTCGTACAAGTAACAAACGATAGTTGAACGTGTTTGTACAGGTTTAACTATACTTCAGTTCAAAATTAAAACGTGTCACTAACTTTTAATATCGATATTTACCAAGAAAAAATCGACCAGACTCGACAGCTTCTACAATTGAGCCTTGCATTTGATAACAGTTACATTCAAAACAACACCAGTCGAGAATCTGAACTACGAATAAAGAGAACTATTCTTAGGAAACAGAGGAATGTATTTGAGCCAAAATAATAACCAATCCTTTCCGCTCTACCTTTCCAAAGAAACTCCAAAATCGTTTTCCACATAAACCTAGAACCACCAAACCTTTCTATACTATAACTAGAATCTTTCTAGAGGGATCAAATTTCTTCCTTTTTGAATGCATTCTTATCGAATATTCTCCGACTACACTATAGTCAATAATAAACATCAAATTAGTTAGCATGCTGACCTCATTAGTCAAAAATCACACCAACCATTCACTAAGCAAAAGACACTTCATTAATAAACTTGATGATTACAATAACTTTGTACATATTTACGCAGACACATCGAAATTTCAAGATGCTACGGGTATCGATGTCATTGTACCAAGTTTCAAATATATGCTAAGAGCTCCTCCAGCTCCATTCACTTTCTCTGCTGAATTATATGCAATATATTGAGCTACATACATCACTAATTGGTCAGACGTACTTAATTACTTCATACTTAAAAATTGATCACCAACTGCAATATATACAAGATAACTACAAAAAACAATGCATATTGTTGGATGTTCTCACAAACTGGAATAAAAGGAAACAAAGGAGCAGACCTGGTCGCTGCGAAAACTGTGAATGATGATAGTGCGGAGTGCGTAAACTTCGTCAACGTCCACATACAAACTTCTTGAAGTGAGAGATTCGTAGAGATGAAGTTCTTCTAACGCGTCTCCGTCTAGGTCATACGTGACTGACTAATAGCTACTGCAATTGCAAATTGACAACAAAACATATAACGTTAGAGGGTCCATCTGTTAACGCGGAAAGATCATCATTAAATCTTCCACTCGAAACATTATCCGGAAAAATCGCTAATAACCAGTAGATATATGGTATAGATATAGAAGTATTCTCTCTACAACTGCTATGAGAAATGACCTACATAGTCCATGATTATTTGACGTCATAGTCACGTGTCAGCGACAAGTCTCAACAAGCTTTACAAAAAGTTTCAAGTTGCTGCTTCGATTCATTTTATTATAGGTAGTAGAGCTCGAAAGATCACTCAAGTTTTTTTTTGGATAATTTATCAAATTGACTTAAGTGCTGGTATAAAATTTTTGATTGAAGAAGGATTAACGCCAGTACAAATCAAAAACAGAATAGACATCATTTTTAATAATTATAAATTGGTCTAAGTTGTTTCCTTGAGAACGAAAATCACTCGTGCAAGAGATCCTATATGGTAACTACTCCAGAAAACAATATATTGGAATAAATTGTCGGAGCCTAAGAACAAAAAAATGCAGTACAGATCAACATGTCCTAAACAAGTGTTCTAAGGACCCTAGATGAGCAATTTATACAAGGCAAAAATTAGAGCAGGAGGATGTTTCGAATTCTTAGCGTAGTTCAAAAATAACGTTTAATTTCGGTTTTGAGCGATTTTTGGACGTAGCCGCGATGACCAAGGAAGTGTAATCCTATCAATTGTGATAAGTGATGAACCCAACAAAATTCCATGGAGAGGCATCGTAAAAGAGAACCAGTGTCAATAAACGTGTAGGTCACGAAAAGTATGGAAAAAATATTGCTACAAGATATTGGGAATGCGAGGATATCTTTTTTATTGATTTTATTGAAACTGTATAAACATTTGGAAGTATGTGGAAGTAATATTAGTTATGACCTTCCTTTCTATGTTAGGAATAGAATTTAATTCTAATTTCAAAACCATACTACAACGTTTAGAAGGAAAATTGACCTTCTAGAACGTGAATTTGCATCATGAATTTATTTTCGAACAATAAATGAGAAGGTGATTCTTGGTATAAAGCTGATATGGTTCGGCGTCTGAGAATCAAACAACTATAATCACTTTCACCAAACACTAAAGATGTCTACTGAATATTCTTTTCTCCATATTTGAATTATTAACTTGACAAATGATCTAGGAATAGGCTAATAGAAGATATGCCAGCACAACAGTAGATCACAGCAAGTTCCTCTCGTTTTGCGCTAAGATCAGTTTCCAAGAAACTGAACTTATCCACCTCCTCAACTGTTTATTATGTCCTTATTGAGTCGCATCTCCGATATGTCCTTCCCTTCTGGGGAACGTATACTGCGACTCAATTTGAGCGAATCTTCAAACTTTAAAATAGAGCTGGTCTTACTGCGGGGACTTCTTTAAAAGATTTAAAATTCTGACTCTTTCTTCCTTATTTATATTTGAATCCGTTTGCCTAATTCGTAAGCACGCTTCTCCAATTTCAGAAAGATCGTTGCACTTAGGAACGCGGAGCACGATCTTTACCTACCTACTCCACGTTCAGAATTAGTTGAGGGCTCAATATTTTACAATGCAAAAATATGCACAATCACTTGCCATTTGAAATCAAATCCATATAATCTTTTCCCACCTTTCGCAATAATTTGAGGACAGATTTACTGGAAAGTGCCTTCTACTTTGTAAACGACTATTCTAATAATAATATTTGATATAATTTTGTTACTCATTATATATTGAAATTTTATTCTATTTTTATCTTTATTTAGTGATTTTTATGCTTGTTTTCCAGTTTTAACAAGATTTTGTTTACAAAAAGTTTAATTCATGTAACTTAAGTGTGTCGTAACCATATAATCGTGAAAAAGTTTGAGTAGAACCAAATCCAAATCCAAAGGAATCATTTGTTGTTAGTTCTGGGAGGATTTTTTTTTGAGATAGACACAGAGCTGCTTCCTATTCGTCCAAGGTGTATTGATGCAGAATTACAACGTTAGGTATATACAATACGAACTCAGCTTTGGCTAAAGTTCAAGAGAGTTTTTGAATGTTCAAAAAATATTTGTTTAGAAGAACATTCATGAAACAATCACATTAAATATGATAACTAGTTTCCCTCGACGATTGCTAGTGGTTATTAAACTCCATGGAGGTACAAAATGCTTAGAAGTAAGTAGATAATTTCGAATAGTGTTGCGTGTTGAATACATCTTAACTCAGTTATAATTTTTAGTCTTGATAAAGATCAAATAAAAGATTGGTTGGCATTTCAAAAAACTCTTGTACAGCTTTATGACATCTTCACCTAAGTAAGTAAATATTTCATTATTTTGTTTTTTTTTGTATCTGATTGCCAAGTGTTGGAATTTTAATTAACAGTGAATGTTTTCTATATCAAGTTTTTGTAATTACTTTTGAATAGATTTTATTTAAAACTAATTTGGTATTTAATGGAAATAGTGATCTAATGATACTTACCAATGAAACAGTTTGCCACCCATTTTAATGTCTGATATATCTGATGAATCTTCGGCGCTTCTTTTCAAATTTTGAACAAAAAGATAAATTGAGCAATTTTTTACAAAGTGATGACTGAAAGAAAGCGGAAAAATTAAGACTTACAAAACTTACACTTGAATTATTCGTATTATTTAAAGGCTCAAAGGGATCAAAGATGAAAGAAACAATGAGAAGAGAAAATTCCTAATTTATTTGTTGGAACTGGGTCATAAGAAAGTGTTTAGCTAAATTGGTACAGCACCGGGCTTAGGAAGAATCTTCTACAATATTCAAATTGACAATCATACTTTTCGTATAAAAATGTCTGCTCCTTATATAACAAAATATTGTGAAATTTTAAAAGTTTATCTATGAACTGAAGTCGAGAGCTGCGAATTAAGCTATTCGTATAGGTCCAGAGGGTGAAATGGTTTATGAGACAATCAGTATCATAATACAAAATCGATATTGATTACATTATGATTTCTAAGCATTTTTCATTGCTTGCAAGTATCTCGTATCAAATATCAATTATTTATATTTAAATGTATATAGTAAGTCCCAGTATTATTGTTATACATTATGTTACATTGCATTCTGTTAAAAAAATGCTTATAATGAATTGAAGACATTGTTTTATACCACGTTAACCACGTGGTAAGTATGCGAGTGAACAGTCAAGATGCAAGTTGATGTTACTACTAATAAATGGTCTCTTGGAGTACGCTAGCAGTTTTAATCTCCAACTTCACAATAAAACATATTATAAAGGTACTTGTATTTTATTTTTACCATCACGAAATCTTCATCGTCGCTGCTTTCAATTCTCATTCTCTAGAGATTTTTATCTAAATTGAAAGTTAGAAGTTGCTACGTTGTTATTTCAAATTGACTGTTTCTGGTATCAGAAGTTTAAATTCTAACCAAATTATTGATTAAATCGTTTCTAATCGCACCTCTATATTTTCTAATACATTCAGTTTCTATTATACTCAATATAGTTAGCTATATATAGACTATTGAACTTTAGCTTCAAAATAGGCTTTAGTTTCGACAATAGCCTCTTTCTCGGAGTGAAATTTTTAAGGTACTGGAGACCAGATTTGAAAAATATGGTGGATGTGATAGCAGTTTAAAACTTGTGTTGATAGAACAGTTCTTTTTTCTCCAAATGGAACTGGTTTTCCGCGATCATCTCTTCCAAATGCTCCAATAACTCAATGTCATAGTTGCCGTCTACAATTTTGCTTTTTCAAGATAGTAACCTTACCAACCGTTTTTAAGGTGATTTATCAATTTCAGTCCACTCGGTGGACGGTCGATTGAACTCCGTTGTGAAATATTAGAGCTATGTTTTCACATATCAACGTTAAAATTTGGGTTCATCACATTTACAGCTCCAAATATTGCTGATAATCATCAATTCGTTAGAGTTTTTGGTTGATTTAGAGCTGACACGGCGCCCACTTTGAACAGAGCCTTCGAATACCCAAGTTATCGCAATTAACTGCATTTTGCGATTATCTGAACTTATTTTTTGTTGTTTATCGGATATTCTAGAAGGGCTCTTATAAAAGTGTTGGAATAATCAATTAATAAAGTTACAAATAGCCAATTTTTCATATAACATTTCTCCATTATGTATTCAATTACTTAACTAAACTAGTTTGCTTGAGGCGCAAATATAATATCATCGAAAATTTGATGTACTTCAAGACGTCGGGACGACGTAATGCATTTGGAATTAATTAAAAGCAAACAAAGCCGTTCAGCGACCATTCTTCCTATTTATTTCACATAACAATAATGACATTTTCTTATCACTTCAGTTGGCAATAAGGAATTATTACAAGTAATAAAACAGAGAACACTAAATTTAATAAAAAATTTATATCGATCGATACTGTCTTAATTAAATAAATTCCTTCTGATATTTATCAGTGGACATTGCAGTGAACAATCGTGGAATAGAGAATAACTTGATAAGGTATTTCGAGACTAAATTCGAAAGTCGTCTCTGTTAAGAAGAAGAAATGAAAGGGATGTACTTATTTTCATAGTATTAACGTTCGGGATTGAAGGATTTCTGTTTATTCATCATAAAGAAGGATTATAGCTCCATCTCACACTATAAATTTGAAACAAAAATACTACGAGGTGTAATAAGGAACGTTTTCGATGAATTTCTGTAGTGGCATTTTCTTCAAGTAATCAAGAACTTGTTTCGGCTTGTCAATTTGATACTACAATCACTTGTCTATCACGTAACAAAAATCATTTACATTGAGTTTTGTTTCAAGTTCAAAAAAGTTCCAAAGAAACTTTCTAAATGTTCAAATCTGTCTTTATTATCAAAATTGATACTGAAGATTAATAAAATTGAAATTGATATAAAGTCTCCTATAAAACTCTGGGAGGTCAGTGACTTACTTCTCCCTAAAAAGGCTTCTCGATTTGAGTAAAACATGAGGATATGATGTTACCTTATTACTTTGTTTTGGATAATTTCCTTCTACTTTTTTTCTTCTCTACTTAGACATGAGATTTTTGTTTTTATATAGACATCTGCCCAATTAGAAGAACCTATCACCCCAAAAAATGGTCCGGCTCTGGAAGATAAGCAGTGAGATGAAAGTGTAGCTTGAGTAGTTAATAGTGGGAATTATAGATTATAGTATAGGAATAATCCTATATTCGCAAAAACTACAGGGTTTTCAAAATTTCATGATCTTTCAGAAAATTAGAAAAATCGCACGACAGAATTTTCTCTAGAGCTGTGAAAACTAGTTTTAAGGCAATTTCTAGGCTACAGGATGTACGGTTTTCCAAGAACTGCATAATCAACATTATACAAGGAAAATCATCAGTTTTTTATCTTCCTGGTCCTGCTACTACACTCACTACAGATCCAGTAACAATATCAATTAAGTTGTCAATGTCTAAAAAACATTTCCTAGTGACAAAAGCTCAATTATTCCAATCAGTTCAAAAAATAATGGATGAATCTAGTCAAAAACTTTTACGGAGCTCACAAGAAGAGCAAATATGGAATCAGGATCTGCGTTGAAGAAGTAAAATGTTACTTGACAGAGCAAGAGTATTTTTGATCCCGAGCGATCCAATCAGAAGAGGATTTTTTGATTTATTTTCAAATTATACATAGCCTCTGGTGATGAAAATATGAATTCCACAGTTCTGATTTTTATAAACGTTGCTGGGATTATTGTGCTAGCAATGATTGTTTTTCCTTGCAAGCCAGATCTTGGACACTTTGCTTCAAGTAATTTGCTAAATTGGGTATCGGAACTTCAATGGGTGGATATATGTAGCTACATTTCATAAATACATATAAAATGTGTTCAATACTTGACTAGAGAACGAGTTATACTGTTTTTGGATGTCTATGCATCATATTGAACTCTCCTATCGTCTAATTTCGGTGCCTACTCAAATTCAATCATTTACTGCAGCCCCTTAATGTAGCTGTATGTGTTAGGGCACTGAAAGTTGCGTACAAAAGTATCGTAAGAATTTGATCATATAACTGATAATATAGTCAAAAAAAAAGTCAAGGGTCTGGATTATACTTTTTTCAGGTGAAAACTGCGCACTTTGAGATTATTTCGAAACTTTTTAATTTGACTCGACTTCTTCCAGGATACTACTACACCGACATACAATTATACTATCCGAAGCACGTTCTCATAACGAAGTTATTATCTCCAGAAGTAAAACATTTGACCTTCGTTCTCTGAAGATGATAACTTGGTTATGGAAACAACAACGTCTTTAGAAATTCCAACTTAGATTACAAATCAAAAGATCAATTTCTATAAAAATCGTATCGAATATTTATACTATGGATTCATATTTGAATCACTTCTTTGAACTACTTTAAATCCAATACTCGTAGATGTCGGATCGTCTTTATGTAATTTCTACCTATTGATCTCTCTTGTTTCGCTAGCAATTCATAAGAAAACGTGAAAACGGGAGAAATTCAAACGTGCGTGTGGTTGAAACTGAGGACTTTGCATATTTAAGTTAAACCCTTAACAAGAGGTTCGCTCGTTATTACTTATATAACGGAATATAATACGCTTTGAATGGTTTTCAGAAAAAAGAAATTAATGATTTACAACATAATGAATATAAATTTCATTTTATAATTGTTATAATATGAAGAGTGTCTAATGGAAATGGAAATAATTAATCTACTTGAAGAAAAGCCGTGAAAATTGATAAGGTTGAGATCTAAATATCTGGTACTTGAATAAAAGCAGAAAAAAGGGTTTTAATAACTTTGTCACAGTAATTAAATGTTTAATTTCACTTTTTAAGCACGATTATGATCGAATAGGTTATATTTTTTATGTATAGTATTTCTGCTGCTTCTTCCTAGATGTTCCTTATTACTGTTAACATCTTAAACATTCCAAAGACGTGGTCTTTACTTGGTAATGCACAACATCGTGATTAGATAATCGTCGTCAATCGTTCAGGGCTCAGCTATTCCCCGCTGTAGTGAACGAAGCAATTATAATCAATATGATAGCCAACATGGCAGTCAACAATCGATAATGGTCACGGTATGCGAAAAAGAATAAATATATGGTAAAATATCAGTTCTGTTCATACTTTTGAGTTTGGAATGACCATGAGATCAATAATGAAATGTATTTTCATCTAATAGGAACTTTCAATAATTCGATGCTGGAATTGTGGAGAGCTAAAGCATGTACGAAGTACTCCCGCGCATGAAGAACTCGCATCCGACCCAGGATTATTCGAAAGACTGTCTCTTATTGAGAGTTTTTGTCAGATGTAGCAGTTACAGTGTATATGTGGATGGAGAAGTGGATGGGAAGAAATATTCTTTGCAGGTAAACATTGAACCAACTAGAACCATAATAAGACCCGATCTGATAAGCTCCAAGAAAAATCTACCAACCAAGATTCGACTTCGGATGGTGGAAGTGTTAACATTCATGGAGAAGTTATTAGAAAATGAGTAAATTGGGGTCATATATAATGTTTTTATCTTTGGTGTACGGTACTAGAAAGTTTAAATGGGATAGATGTTTTCCCAATATAAATTATTTATCTGACGTATAGGAAAATATTTTAATTTTCCCTCGCATCGAATCCATTAAATAAGTATCAGAAATCATTATAATGGAGAAGAACGAACTCTTTAGCTATATTAGAACCTGAGATATAGATCTTTGAATGTAGAAAAATTGCCAAAAACCTACAAAAATCCATAACTCCACATTGAATGGCTGCGACTAGCTCCTCTCCAACTTAACCGATTTAAGTGTTCAAAAACATAAAAGAAAGAGGGTGCTTCAGCGAGTGTTCTTAAACCAAAACGAAGCCTCTATCTTGAATAGAACCTGATATATTGAGGATAGAACGTGTGTATGTGAAAAACTCCCATAAGTAATGTACAGGGGGAAATCGCATTTGAGTATAACTTGAGAATGGTGAAAATTGGATGAAATCCGATGGTTGATGGCTAATCTGTGCATCAATACCTTTCATTGAAAAAAAAAATTAATCAAATCGGTTGGGTAGAACGCCTGAACGGACTCGGAATGGAAATCATCAATTTTTTTAATATATAAGATTTAAAATTATCCGAAGAAATAATTCTAGTATAATAGTAGTACAAACGGCAGTATCTCGGAAAATGCTGCTCGCTATTGTGCGTCTCAAAAAAATATGTTTCAATAACATCAATCATAATTAAAACTTCTTTCTCTCGTCTTATCTCGCAAGGAATATTTAGCGTCTCGTCTGGTCTTAAAAGCGGGACCAGACGAGACGAAACTCTCGCAAACAAGAATTGTTGTGATTTTTCACAGAATAAGTGTCGATACTTGTGAAATTTGTGATTATTTTTGAGGCCCAAATCTCCGGTCGAAACTGAACAATCACGTCACTATTTTACAATAATTGATATAAAATTTGGATGTTTTCTTTTTATCCCAATTTTTTTACATCTTTCTCAGTTATACTATTCAGTGTGCAATTACGAATCGTATTTCATGTTCTATTATTTTTTCCTTAATTTGCATATCAAACGAATTAATATTTCATGAGCTTCTCTATTATTATATTCCCACTAGTTTCTTTTTTCAACTTGTTCTACACAAATACACTGTGTTAATATAATATGTTAAACAGTATGTTCGAGTATTTAACTTGAAATCCTGAATAGCCTGATAAATAGCTTGTTAAAATTTTATCTTACCTGAGTTGAGAATTCGCAGTAGTAGCTGCAGAATTTGTTGCCACTGGCGATCTGGCCGGAAATGCAGACGCCCTGGGGCTTCCGCTAAGCACATACTCTGAAACAGAATTTACATATTTACAATTAATGAGAATTTTCGACGGTAAGAGTAAGCTAACCACATACAGACTAATTACTACGTTTAAATTGTTAATCATTTCGTAGGGTGAGCAATCTTTGTTATGATATATTAATATCGTGGTATTCTATCCCAGACATATACGGGTGTCTCAGAAAATTATCTCAATTTCAAGTATCTTTCTTGATCGCATTTATTTACATCTTCATCATAATATATGATGAAGATAATAGATGAAATTGGTATGACAAGAATTCATAAGAAATGATATCACGTGTATAATTCAACTCAAACTGAAAAAGGGAAGTTTGGACTAACTACCTAAAGCTTGAATAGTCACTGGAAAAATAATTCATGAAAAAATTCCAGGCTGCGCAACGATATATGTAGTTAGGCATAACAAAGATATTATAATTCAGTAGATTAAATGGATGATACACCTTCCTGCATCAAAATCTATAATGAAATGGAAATAGATCTTATACGAGCAATTTTCTATCATGATTTCAAAAATGTAATTCGTTTTTTATCTCTACCACGTCTGTTTAACTTACAAACGGATAATTTCTATCATGGTAATTCGTTCCCGGGTAATAATTAATTAGATAGACACAGATTCTGGCTCAAACGACAAAATTTTGTACTTGCTATGAAAAGTATCCTACATTACCCTAAAAATATTTTGCTACCACCGCTGCACAAAAAGCTCTGATTGATGGAGCAATTTGTGACCGTTTAATCAAAAGGAGGTGCCTGTCTCAAGTATCTTTCATACAAATTTTCCCGCATTAGCTCAGACAGGATCAGAATCAAGACAGGAATACTCTTGGGTCAACAAATTCGAATTTTGGTGAAAGGCGCAAATTTTGGAAAAAGTATGAATCAGAAAGAAAAACTAGCTTGGATGAACTTGTGTACGGTTTATTTAATAGGAATGATGTTCTTTGTAGTAAAGAGCAAGATAAACGGTTCTATTAAGACATAGAAGAAATGGAAAAAGGGTACCAAGGTAGGTGGAATAAAAATATGATGGCGTACCACTGGTGAAATCTCAAGAAGAATTGTTAAGACACCCAAGAGTATGCAGCAAATAAAAAAAAGAAATTTCAAAAGCTAAACTTAGATACTTTTACGTTACTATCTTATCCAATTTTCGATGTTTCAAAATGCCATGATTTTTTAAAAATTAATTAAAAGATCATCCTGTACAACTATTCATTTTCATTCATACATCTCTGTGCATGTAAACTGAAATTGAAAACCAAAATACTTTATTGTTCATTTATAAAACATCGTGTTTTTCTTCATAAAATACATATCACAGTCGAGAGAAATTATATTATGAAATTGTACAAAATATAGACGTGATGAAACGAAAAGTAGATATAAAATCAGCATAAAAAACATCTCAGAAACAGATAAACATTGAATCATGTGTAAAAAATGTTTTATATTTCCACAGAATCAATCAAAGCCTCCAAGTAACAATGAATCAGAAGTACTAACAATACAAACAAATAGCAATAAAGTAGATGGCGAGTCAATTTCCAAAAGTACTTATTTACTACTACATCGTGATACAGAAAACAAACCACGTTCTTTTAATAATGGGTATGTTTGTAAATATTGTAGACAAAATGGAGAAAAAGGACACATAATTTTAGGATACTACACAAAATTCAACTCGCTTTCAATAGCGAATGTAACTAATTTTTCAACAGCTATCGAGATGCAACCATCAACAGATCTGTACATATTGAAGACAGGTTCAAAATCCAACTGACGAACAAAAAATAAGATACAGTAGAGTAAGTTATATTAAAAAGTGGAAAGTAACTCTTGGCATATAAGAATTATCTTTAAAAAAAAGTGTGAGGTGATTTTTATGACGTTATCAGTAGAAAAAATCAATCAGACAGTCCCGGTACTTACAGATTCAGATCTAATGATTACAATGTGCAAATTTAGTCATACCGTTATAATTTTATTCTTTTGCCAAGAATTATTTTCTAATTTGTGTTTTTTATTAAACTTTCAGCCACTCTGTGTTAAAACACCATTCAACATGCTTTATGGACAGAGAACGGGAGGAGAATCGACGTGTATGAAACAGCTTCTGTCAGCAGCATTTGATATAGATGATTTTCATTATAAATTTTCAGTATCACCTATCACCTCATGATCCAATTTCGATTTTGAATATAAAGCAAAAATCTAAAGAATGCTTTCAAATATATGTTAATGATACCCATTTTTTTATAACCACAGTTGCAATGATATATCATCCACTTTCAGTAGTTCTTCATTGTAAACATATCTTTCTGGCCTTCCTCTAGACACGCAATATTTTAAGAATTTAAATTTAATCAGCATATTACAACGGCACGCTTGAAAAACGTGTATCAAAATAGAATAAGAAAAATAACGGCCATAACTTCTGATGGGTGTAGAGTTGACAATTGCGTCTCCCCCAAGTATCTGCCTTCGGTATCATGGGAATAATACTTCAAACAAATGTTCTGTATTCATAAGCGATCCTATCTCGATTCCAACTTAAAATCAATAAAATGAGTATCATTAGAATCATGGAAGTTTTTTTTATTGATATTAATAAGGAAAAATGATCTTATTTTGTCATAACAAGTTAAAATGATTACTTGAATACGAAATTTTTAAAGGAGAAGGTAATAATAAAAAAAAGCGACATACCGCATAATGTGGGCTGACTGTAAAAGCAGAAATTCTCCAGGACAGGATGGAGTCCATAATGAACTACTAAATTACAGTGGCCATCATCTCCCACGAAAAAAATCTCCCAATACAATTATAAACATGTTTAAAAAAAGAGATTAATTACAGGAAAATGAATTTACTAGATACAACATTCAAACTCGTTTCAAAAATTATCACCAACAAAATTAACTCGATCACAACACTAGAAGATGAACAGCAAGGATTCAGATTAGGAAGATCCTGCTTAGACGCAGTATTTACCAGCATTTCTTTGCTTCATTGACATATCTATCAATATAATCCAGATCAAAGAAAACTCAGATAAGAAAGTTCAGGCTCGCATTAGTGGTAAACAAAAGTAGCAGTCAACAGCGGTATCAGTCAAGAAGACGTTATACGACATCAATATGGATGGGATCATAAAAGAGGTGCGGCTAAGCAAAAATACGAAATAGGTGACAGAAATATCAAAATCCTTTGCTTTGCTGATAACGTCATGGAATATGTGCCGAAAAGGGAGTTGATCTTCAAAGATTATTGGATATCTTCAATCTCACAAGTAAACTTTATGCATGAAACAAGCCCATTGAAGCTGTTTTGACCTCAGAAGAGAAAATTCTCAGGAGGATCTAGGGACATTTAAGACGAATGACTGACGATAGACTGACAAAAATAACAATAGATAAATTTCCAAATGGAACATAGATAACGGTAAGATAACGGTTAATAGCTCGTTAACTATGAATAAAATCATTTAATCCAAAAAGTCTGGCGTTCGAGCTTTTCAAAATCTTCAAATATTCAAAAATTCAAAATCATTGTAGCGCATTACAAATACAAATGACAAATATTGATCAGTGTGCTTCTCTACTTATTATTGTAGTAGCTGCTTGTTAATAATTTTGTAAGGTGATTTGGTAGTAATAAGCTTATAAAATAAGAAGCTGATGGCGTCGGATCTAGTGACTATGGAGACCATAGTAAACAAATCCTGTCTTTGTGGTTGATCCAGCGATCAGATATAATTAAGTACAGCTGACCTCATGGCTTCAATGAGGTGACGCACTATCTTTATGAAAAATGAAGCTCTATCGTATAGAGCTCCCTACTCTAGGGCCAAAAAAAGCTCTATGGTTTATAGCCTTAACCAAAAGAATATTAATGGCTGATTCCTCCACATTAACCCAATTAACACACTCACAATATAGTCGAATCTTCAATGATTTTTAGCTAGCAACTCTTTCTGGTAATAACGATTGTGACATCATCATTATACACGACTGTCTACTACATTCAAACTCACGTCATTGTCCACTCCATATGTCATCTGATCATCCAGATTCTCCTAATATAAAACACTTTTGAAAGCAAGTATTTAATCACTGTACATGATTCATTACGATACTCGAATTGGGTAATTTACAGTAGGTATTCTTCAACAGCTTCATATTTTTCAGTTTCAGTTTTTAGAGCAGATACAGCAACACTAATATGAATATGTCAAATTTGACATTGCCACCATGAAGCATGCAATTTTCAAAACTGAACGTACTCAGAACGTGTTGTCATGTGAATGTTATTAGAATTGTTTACAGGTAAAAAATGTGACTTAGATTAAACCAATAGCAACAGCTGCATCGACTTTTGGTGATGAAGCACCAAGTCCACCTACCGTGCTGCATCGACTTTTGGTGATGAAGCACCAAGTCCAGCTACCGTGGGTTTTCCGAATTCAATCAAGGTCGTCCAAAATCATGCATATAGTGAGATTGATGCATACTAGGGCATCAGTTCAACTTGCATACATGCAAAACTGCTGATTTGGATACCGCATAATTTGACAATCACTCAAAAAGAGCTGGTGTCGATTAGTGCTGGAAAAATCGTATCAAACGACGGCTATAATATTGTGACAACGACGAATCATGGATTTATGCATAAGAAACCGAAACTAAACATCAATTGACTGTGTTGGTGTCTTGAATCCAACAAAAATCAATCACGCTGCTTCGAAGCAAATGGTCGTCTATTTCTGGAATAACTCGACATGTCGCTAGTAGGCAATTAAATCTTTTAGAACTTTCAATTTTGAATGGTACATCAGCATTTGTTTGCTGGAAGTTTTTGTAAAATTCAGAGGAATCAATCTCAGAACAGGAATTATTCTCCTCAACGACGATGCAAGCTCTGGTACTTCAGTTCGAATAAAAACCTTTTGAACAGTCAAATCATCGAAATAATCATCCACCGTATAATCTTTGGTATACAATGATTCCGCAGATCAAAAATGAATAGCAAGGTCAACGTTTAATGTGTCTATATCGAAACTTAAGTATCAACCGTCGTATTTATTTTGATTTATTCTGAGCAGTGTAAAGTATCTATTCGAGCATAATTTGGTAGTCTGCATAGAAAAATATTATCAACTATCCGAATCACTGAATAATAACTGTAAACTAGATAACAAAATTATCTTCAATATTTGTGATTCGTAAAAACATTCTGCTGAAATAATATACGATTGGATCCTTCGTTAATTTTATGTGGCAAGTTTAAGCTTGTTCACAAACCTTATCAACTAACCATTTTATAACAAATAAAAGCATTTATGTATATTTCGAAAAGATGAGGGACGCTCCATCAATTTAAGACGTCTATAAAATGAAAAATGCCATTTAGAGTATAAATTAGCGCGTTTGGAAACATAAAAAACAGATAAAGCAAATGTACCGTTTAAAAACATTAAACTCCTCTATAGCAGAACGTAAAATAAATGAAAATGCCTATCAACAGATTACGTTTCAGTTTTCATCAGTATTAATGATTACAAAATATTTGTAATGTTTACTTGAACTATTAAATAAATTTATTCAATTCTATTAATTCATCTATTAATTATCCAACTGCATTAGGCAACTAATAGTGATCCATAAACAAATATGGGTTATAATAACTCACTACTATAACTCACTACAGTTGAATCCCACAATCGTAGAATTTACTCATATTGTAGAGCGATTTTGTAGTCCAATCAAATTAGACGTACTAAAAAGTTGTTTTTGAGTCGAATTTTTCGAAGAAAAATGGGGGGCACATCATTTTTCGAGACCTCCTGAACACGATTATGATGGTTTTTCTAATGTAGTCTGAAGTCTGTTTAAGCTACAATTCTTATTTTCGTCTCTCGAGCAATTGCTATGGGTCCGATTTGGTTCAAAATTAGCATACATGGCTTTTTTGGCGGCGGATTGATGAAACAAATGAATATTTCGACGGGTCGCAGTGCAAAAAAATTGGTTTTTGACCTTTGCTCACCTCTGCAGGTCAAACGAAAAGCGACTGAAAAATGAAATTTCACATGTAGGTTCAATTAGTTGCGAGATGATTTCCTGTCTAAGGTCGAAACTTTCCATCTTCACCCCTCTTCATTTTATAGTCATTTTTGTTATATTTTTTTATTTTTTGGCCAGAAAAAGTTTAACTAGAGAGTTCGAACTTCGCATGCAAGTAGGGGTGATGTTGAAGAATTGTCTTTCTCAAGTTCAAAGTTTTCTTCTTCATTTCTTCTAGCACAAAACGCCCGAAATCATTTTGATCGTTGTAATTGTTGAACTGGACCGTCTCCTATTTAATGAATTATACTAGTATGATCGTTGCTAGGGTGATTTTTTTTACTTCCCAATTTCGAAATTTCTTGTCATTATGATAATTTTTTCTTTGTTGTCAATTGGAATTGAACAAGAGGGTTCGAGACCACCGGGAAAGATTTGTTTGTGTATTAGTTAAATTCTTCATTCGACGAAATATTCGACTTTCGTGATGGAGCTCTGCTGCTCACGGCTTTTTTTATAGTTGTTTTTGAATGTACAAAAAAAGTCAGATTAGTTTGAAAAAACCAAGCGGCCTATAGGTTAAACTATTCAATGTTTCCCAAATGTACAAATACTTTTTTCTTTTACCCCAAAGAATATACGTTTAGGTTGTCCCTTCAAAATTCAAAAAAATGTTATCTCTTCTCCATAATTATTATTATGGAAAGTAATGTGACTTTTTTCCTATTAAGTTATTACAAAATGAGTGAAAATTTTGTGCTGAAAAAATACGTGAATTTATACGAATTACCACGTAGCAAATTCACAGAATGTATTGCATTAATTGTCTATAAACAAATATAAAGGCGTTTGCAAATAATTCCAATTATTATCATCATACTCGTCCACTAACACAGACTGTGCAGCCGATCCAGTTCGTTAATCGATACTAAAGTTTGACAATTTCAATTACTTTTTAGCTACTTCGAATGTAGCGGCAATTAGGAGCTGTTCACATTATGTTGTAACTGTTTTTATAAATAAAATTTCGAAGTCTTTCCATTTTTTTACGCCAAATTCAAGATTTCTAAAAAACCGTACAATTTGGAAAATGAGATAGTCAGTCAGCCGGAAAGTCAGTTAACAATTGATGTCATCGGGTTAATGGAAAGTAAATCAAACGATGTATTTAAATAAATTAGTGAATAGTTTAATAATAAGTGTTAGTGAATATTTTAGCTTATAGTGCATAGTTCAGTTTTCTTATGAATAAATTATTTTCAATGAAGATCGTGTATATGAATTTACCCCACCGTTAAGTAACCATTGAAAAAAATAAGTGAATCGAGAACGCTATATAGAGTTAGGTACATTATTTTGCTCCTGATGATTGATTTTGATCTACAATAGGAAGGAATTATTGTAGAACAAGATGAAGTTACTTCGATTTCTGAAGTTGTTGCGAAAAATTGTACAACTTTGTAAGAAAGGTGGAAAAGGAATTCTGCACAAATTCTTTTTTATTTGTGCAGAATTGACAGGAGAATTTTCGCAGCTAACCATTTTTGTCGTTAAAAAAACCACATAACCATTTACTTCAAAACTCAAATGTTAACTAAATGAAAGATTATGAAATATTTCTACTTGGGCAATTGGTATCAATATTTTTTCTATTAGTTGGAAAGTATTAGCCTTAGAAAAATAATTGTTTGAACTGTTTCACAAAAAAAATTTAGTCCAGTATACCTGTCAGCTAATTACAAATTTGAAAACTTTTAAATAACATCTGCTCATCAGTGTTGCTCCGGAAATTGTCAGTTATTGATACTCAGAAGAAAAAAATCATTTTTTTCATTGTTAATTTCGTCACCAACTATTAAACATGAAGGTGGCTCTATGATGGTGATGGGGTGTTTTTCATATGGTGAAGTGGGGGATATCTAAAGAATTAAAGGAACCCCAAGCAGAAATTGTTCTCATTATATATTAAAAACGCATTCTAACCCTTTTGCGATGCACCTAATTGATCGTGGGTAAACGTTTCAGCCAGCCCAAAGCACACGTTTAAACTTTGTCTCAGCTATTAAAAAAATAAAGCAGATACTGGTGAGCTAAAAATAATCAAATGGCCTCCACAATCTCCAGATCTAAATCCAATAGAATTATTGCGAAATGAACTGGATCGGTAAGCTAGAAAATTGATTCCCAGTACTTCGGATGATCTTTGGTAAGCTCTTCAAACTTCTTGGAATAATATACCAAAAAGTTAGTTAGAAAAATGATATTTATTCGATTCTAACAATAACATTATAATAACAATAAGGAAGACTACGAATGTCGGGAGATCCACGTGATGAATTTTAAATTTTCAAATGAAAATTAAAATTGTTACCGTAGCAAGTTCTTCAATCTAAATCATATTCAAGAGAAAAATTCGTTTTTCTTTTAAGAAAACTTCGCTTTGTTCACTCCACTTCTCAGTGATATTGCATATTAGCTTCTACCTTACCCAATAAGAATAAATTCACTTTGTCATGTCGTTCGCCTAATTGATTCATACCTTTTGAATCTCTCTGCCTTTCAGAAAACTCAATTTATTAGTAGATGTAAAAGCATACGAGCTAGTCCTTTAATCAGAGTACCAAAGGTACTAATATTTGCATCTTTCAATGTAAAGTTGTTACTATAAAATTATTTCTCGATAGACAAGAATAATTTGATATCATAAGTGTTGTATTCATTATAGAAGATATCAATATGAAAACTAATCACCGTATATATTCAGCCCTTATAGAAACGTCAACATCATTTATTTTGAAGGGGAAGTGTTTTTAGGCTATTTAATTACATTAATTATCTAGCGGAATTGGAATTAGAAAGAGGGGTTGATTGGAACTTATCACATACTTAATTTATTTTCAAAAACTTGCCAAAAATATAGTAAAATCTATAAACAAATTTGAGGTATCTGAAATACTTATTGTCATATTATTTTGATGAATCCAAAGGATGTTGTACATTTCCTTCCAAGCAACTCAAAGAGTTTGAAATATAATTTTTAAGCTCCAAAATCTCTTTCTACTCCGTCGAACGTTGGCAGAAACTTGAGCTAGCTTGGTATGATGCAAGAAAACGTGCGATGCAATACAAAACGCAATACTTCTTGATCAAAAGCATGCTAGATGATTGTTTCATACAAGATCTCACAGAAGTTACAATTTGTGGGAAAAATCTAGTTACTTTTGACTTAACAACCAACCGTCTCAGATCAGCTGACTTCCGTAATACTAATCATTTCGACCTCGTGGTAAATCCAACTTCAATTTGAGTTTTTCCTGGCTAGTATTTGTTTTTAGGATTTTTAGCTGTTTTTTCTTATTGTGATGGATGGATGAAGTATCCTGTAGTTAGTATACCATATTTTGTCGTATGTACCGTTACTTTTTTTTTCAGCTTTTCATAGCAAAGATAATGGGGTGCATCATATATTAAAACAAATGAAGAAGGAAATATTGTAACACTCTCGCGTGTAATGTTGATCGCGTTGTGATGATGTATTCCGACTTTTGTATTAGTTTATAATTGTCGACGTAGAAGTATGGTCAATGAGACAACTAAGTCTTTGCGAAGATAAATGAAAGGTTTTAAAGAGCCTACGAGGTCTGACTATTAAATAACGATATTGCGTGCCTAGAGGGCACCCTAGAGATGTGGGGTAAAAAACTCTTAGAGCATTGGGTGTCTAGATATCTTGTCTTCGCACATCTCAAACCACGTTTCTGTCACTATTATGGTATTTGTACAGTAGCGGTTTGTTAAATTGAAAAAAGCTGCGACTGAGCGCTCTAAATTCTTACATGAGAAAGTTTTTGAGTGGTGTAAGAGGTTTAGTGATGGCCGAGAAAACAGTGAAGATGACCAGCGCCCAGGTCGCCTTGTGACTGTTTCAATTCCGAAAGCAGTGACCAAAATCAACCAAATTGTGCGTGCAGATCGTCTAATGAGCATCTGGATGATTTCCGAGGCTATAAACGCCGATAAAGAAACGGTTGGAAAAATTTCACACATATGACAAAAGTCTGTGGGAAGTTTGTGCCAAAAAATCTGACTTTTCACCAAAAGCTCTTGCGTCAACGGGTCTACTCAGATTACCTTGAAAGATTAGAAAAAGGTCTGCTTGGTCAGGGACCCGATTTGAGTCGATGGAAGCGGTAAAGCAAAAAACGGTAGAGCTCCTAAAGGCGCTCACCAAAGAATACTTCCAGCACTGCTTCGATCAATGGAAATAAACGTATGGAAAGGTGTGTGGCAAGGGGTGGGGAGTATATTGAAGAGGGGCATTCGAATGTAGAGTAATTTCTATAGTAAAACCCTTTTTTGTAACCAGACTCGTATTATTTTTCAAGATAACTCGGGAAATCAAAAAGATATTGACAAGCTGTTTGCACTATTTTGATGTCAATTCAATTAACTTTCAAAGTATATACTTGAACATTCAAGTTTCTTTTCAAATTTGCAATTGGTTAATGTTTGTTTTTTTAATTTGATATTTTCTCAAGTGGTGGATCTATAATTCTGTAAATAATTTCGACATGATTCTCAGGACCAATATTGTTATAATTTTCCCGAAGACTTAATATAACAAATTCCCGTTCCAAGTCGCCTGCTTGGTATACGAGGACTGCTACTAAGCTTGGACATATGGCAACACTGATGTCAAATCTGACATTACCATCATGAAGTTTGACATTTTTAATAGTGAATATTTAGAACGTGTTGTCATTCGATTGCTATTTGAGTTGTTTACAGATATTAGAAATATTAAAAATAAATTACGAAGGCGACGTTTTTCTATACCTGAAGAAGCGGTTGATGTGTCCAAATCACATGTTTCGGAGGTTCCTCAATTGCAATTGAAAAAATGCTTCGACAATTGGTTTCAACGCATGAAAAAGTTTATGGTGAATATTGTAAGTATAAAATGTGAGTTTACAGCCTCAGTTATCAACTCATAGTAGTACGAATTTTGACATTCAGTTGACTGTCTCAGAAACTTTTCATCTCAATCACAACACAAAATATAAAGTAAGCCAGACGTGACGTTTTTTGCGAGATGGTGCTATACAGAAACCCTTTTGAAATATGAAGAGAGATAAAAGAAATAACAAAACTTTGAAAGATCAACCATGTTAATAATTAGGAAGAGAATATGAGAAATCGATGAATTTGGAAAAATGAGTAGAAATATTTGAAGCAACTATTTACGAACTAAAAATATTTTTTTGTTAAAATTTGATTACTATATAGGAAGTAAAATATTAGAAGCTATCTATTCCGTGGAAGTAATTTCCTCATAAAAGAATTGCAGATACCAGACATTCCCTATTTTAATAGCAAATGCTGAGATTCAATCCGATAAACATTCATTATCTTCACTGTACCGGCTCTGGAGCGCCCCAGCACTCAATTTAACCCTGCTCAATTTAGATTACTGTCCGAAACCGCTTCGAGTTTTCTTGTTTTTTCCTACCTCTCAACACTTCCTAAATTAACTGTACATCTCTATCATCTAGTCGTGTTCTTGGAATTACATGTGACACTTTCCAATGGGATTCTAAACTTTACGACTTAGATGTAAGTCGAAAATCAGGAGGAAAATGAGATTTAAATCGAGTTTGTAATACTAAAGTGCTGTTGATGTATCATACTACAGAATTTATGGGAAATGGAGAATATTGCCGTGAAAAATGATCAGAATATTTATTCGTCGAATCTCATCTTGATAAAGACATAACACAAAAAGTTACGTCACTTAAACACTTCTATAATAAATTTAGTTTTTATTCTCATTTATTATTGGTAGTTTTTTCTAGCCTTTTTCGTATGAAATAATTAATTTCAAAATACGAGGATTGGGTATTAAATAACAAGGCTGGTGATATGAAACATTTTATTTTGATACAGCCTCAATAAACTCAAATCTGCTTTATTTTAATGCGTGATTGATTCGTCATACATTCTTAACTCTTCTAATGAGTCATTCGCATTCAAAGTGTCGATACAAAGATTTTCACGATCTTTCTTGTTTTTGGAAATTTTCATCATTTTTTAACGTGGAAGGGCGACACGGTCACGTGAACTCGACAAATATCCATTGCTATACATTTACTTCAATAAATTATAAACTTCAGTTGAAGTTTTACCAAATTTTTATGTGAAATTTCACAACAATCCGTTGTTCTGTTTCCACATCGATCATTTTTACAGCAAAACAAAAAAACAGTCGCTATACAAACAATAGACACAGCTACACTGGTTTGTCTACACGACGTATATATCGCATTCAAAAGAATAGCTTGGGAGAAAATCATTATCCTGAAATGGATTTGTGAGTGATTGTATAGTTTTAAAATTGAGCAAGTAAAGAGGAACGGCACGAAACGAACTGAGCTTGTATATAAAAGGTGAAATATTAAAAAAAAATCTATAAACTGATTGAATAAATAAGGGTCAATACCTAATATTGGACAATTTATTCCAATATTTGAAACGGGAAATAGCCTATAATGTAGCAACTACAGAGGATACAAGTTTTGAACACCACATAAAACTTCTATTATAATTATGAAACAAAAAAAAAACGGAGCACATAGAAAAAGGACTCGAAAATATTGAAAAAAATATGAGAAATATGA
Organism: Diorhabda carinulata; assembly: GCF_026250575.1. Lineage (NCBI taxonomy): Eukaryota > Metazoa > Arthropoda > Insecta > Coleoptera > Chrysomelidae > Diorhabda > Diorhabda carinulata. Next base: position 5,674,362 of record NC_079464.1, on the reverse strand, counting down.
TTTAGGTTAACTGAACGTGTATAACAATTTTGAAGTATACTGACATTCATAATTTCAGCAGACACACGAAAATATTTTTCGCTCGAATCGATATCTCTTCACCATGGATTTGTTTGATTTGCGTGCAGTCCAGATTTATATCCCATTGAACACATTTGGAATAAGATAGGAAGACGTTTTACTGAACCATAAATTGTAGAGTGTTTCACGATATACTGGTACACGAATGGGACAGTCTTCCGCAGAATGGGAAATCATGCCAAACAAACTACGTTACAACCGAAAAAAAAATGCGAAAATTAAGGAATTGTCAAATAACATCAAATTACAAGGTGGCCCTAGTTTATGTTGAGCAATGTATGAATCATCAACTATAGATTGTACAAAAAACAATTGACTTCGGGTACTTCGGGAGCTGTTGACCGCGTGTAGGTGATGGGTACGGATGTCCAGACATGGTACCGGCCTTTCGGTGACTACAGTAGTGGAAAACAAAGTTATGAGCCTTCTTGTAAACGACTCGTTATTGTTTTCCCTGAAACTGGACTTTGTTGTTTGCGGAAGTTTCGGAACGCTTACACGAACTGCGTACATGCCTCATCTTACCACAATTCCGACATTTGCTTTTTTTCGGCTTCTAGTTAACCGTACCTTTCAACAAGTTGATGACCTGGTTCAGTCTCGTCACCTTCTTCTTGTATAGCTCCATTCTCGTTATATTTCGAAGCTTTCGTGGCTGTATCAAATTCAAGAGCAGCAGTCAAGGTATGTACTAAGGTTTTCTGAAGGGTTAATCCACATGTAATGGTCGCGCAGGCCATCAGTGGATGCCCAAACATTCCATCAAGTTCTTTGGTGCTGGATAAGGGAATCGGACAAATCAGGGAAGGTCTATCTCGTACTCTTGAAGAACCTCTTCGTACTTCGGTTCTACAGCTGCGATTCGTACAGGTGTTGGTACGCAGCGAATTCGTTAATTTTTATACCTCAATCATAACAGAACACGACCGGCTTCACAGTGTTCTCAGAACACCTGGAATAATATTTAAATAACTCACACATTACATTTCACATATAGATTTCGACATATTATTTATTAGAGGCATAGAGACAAATCATTAAATAAGTCGATGAACAAAACCAATTTTTAACAATTTTACGTATTAATAGGAGCTCGATAATTGGATTTTACACGAATTAACTTGAGACAATTCAATATGCCGACAGTTTTGATTCGAAATCGATATAGGTATGAAAAATTTTAGAGTTTGAAGTTACCTCAATTGACCCAAATAACCTATTTTTATCAATATTTTCCACAAGAAGAAAATATTCAATTTCAAAGTACCTGGACTATATAAGAGACCTGTTTACCTTGTAAACGCAACGGTGAAAGTCCAGTAATAGAGCAGAGAGGGTAACATTACTCAAAGCCATGGGGTGTTGATTCACACATACATACAGAGCGAGTGAGTTAATTGCTAATTGCCATTTGAGTTGGTTGCCGAGCGACAGTGATCAACTACCTATCTCTTTCTCGAGACACAAACGCGGCACTGATCTTTCTTGAATTCAGTCATCTGTGAAATATAGCTTAGGGTAGATAACAAGTAAATCTGTCTTGGTAAGGATATGCAAAAATTCTGAGAAACTGGTGCAGTGGAATTAATATCTCGAAGTTGATATCGCCTGTCAAGGGAGGAAATATGTTTACTTCGATAGGAACGAAGGGTATCGATTCATGCTGAATTAAAAACTTGATTAGTTTTGTTTTTGGAGAAATATGATATTCTTAATAAGAATTCTCGGAGACGGTTTGAATTTGATAGAGAATGGATATCGATTTCTAGTCATTATAAGTTCGTAACTTTGTATAACAACTCCCTAGCATTACATAATTTCTACATAACAATTTAATAGTAGTTGAGTTTGATAAGAAACAAATTGTTCAATATTTCCAACTGTCTGAGGATTAAGTTATAGTGATAAAACTAATTATATCCAACACTCACTCACATCATTAGTTATTTGTATGCCAAGGACTGAAAGTAATACTTTGCTGGACGAGTCTGATAATTGCGAGACGAGCGATGCGAGGCGAGCAACAGACGCGTATTATTTCAGCCGCGGCGTACACAACATTTTTTAAACGACGCATAAGATAAAACATCGTATAAATTAAATCATTTCAGAAAATTGAAAATTTAAGGTTATGCAAAATCATCGAAATGAAACTGTCAACTGTCAACATTGAAGTGGCTAGAGTCACATTTAAGCAAGTTAAAGTTGTCTACTCCAGAGCGTCCCGGAAGTGTTTTGCAGTACGGAACTGTTATTTTCACTAAATGGAGCAATCAAAACGCAACATTCGGTATGTAAATGAATACAGAACGAACAACTTTCAGATGGCGTCGTCTAAAAATCTATTGTAGATTGTTGTGGTGAAAAAATTCATATCAACAAGAGAAAAACCGAAAAAAAATTAATCCGTTAAAAATAACTTGAAAAGGATGCACAAGTCATGAAAAAATGATTATTAATAGCAAAAAATAACTATTAGACATGATTTTATGCTTAACAAAACTGAGAAATGAAGAATGTTACTAAATCTTCTTCTCTTTTTCTTGCGGTGTGTGCGGATTTTATATCGTGTAGTCCTCTCGACTGCCTGATGTTTCGCAGTCAAAATATTTCCTTCCTTCCGATCTCTCTCTCTCCTCCAATTTTACCTTTGATCAATAGGTGCAAAAATTGATATTTCTTATTTTGCATAATACGCCCTAGGTACGCAGTTTTTCTCTTCTCAATTAATTCAAATGATTCATGTTGTTTGCCGATCCGTCTCAGAATTTCTTTGTTTTTCCATCTAGCCGTCCAAGGCTAGATTCTGCGGTGCAGCCACATCTCGAAAGATTCCAACTTGTTAATCGCATTCGGCTTCAATGTTCAGCCTTCCATGCTGTAGAGAAGCACCGACTAAACGTAGCACTTCACGAACCAAAGTCGTATGTTAAGATCAAAATCGGGACAAGTAAGCACTCTTCTAAACGTCAAAAATATCTGTCGGGCTTGTTCAATGCGACATTTTTACTAAATATAAGGATGTAATTGCGAAAAAATTGATTTATGAGAGAGAAATGCTTTATTGTGACAATTTGTAGACAAAAGTTTGTGAAAACTAAAACACTAACATGAAAATAACTAAATGTAGATACAAATACAAGAAAATCACAGTGAGTAACAAAATTACAGGTAATAGTAATAGGTAATAATTCCTATATAACTCGAAAGCGAAATTTTAATTTGCAAGTGATTGTGCATTTTTTGCATTGTAAAATATTGAGCCCTTAACTAATTCTAAGCGTGAATTAGGTAGGTAAAAGTCGTGCTAGCCGTTCCCAAGTAGATAGCCGTGAAAAGTCAGAATTTTTAATTAGTTGAAGAAATCCCTGCAGTGAGCCCTGATGTTTAGTCCGAGTTAAAATCTAACTGCTCTCTTTTGTAGTTTGAAGATTCGCTCAAATTGAGTCGCACCACAAGTACCCCAGAAGGGAAGAGCAGTTATTTAATAAAGAAGGCTGCAATGTATTTTTATTTAATTAAATTTTGGTTTTAAGAACGTTAGGACACAGAAAATTAGAATCGTTCCATGATTTAAGGTTGATTAGGTCACTGTATATAGTTCTATGAAGTGCCGTGAGATCAAGGTTGCTCCAAAAGAAACTAGTGTCGTCTGCAAATAGATATATTATACCGCGATGTCGTTTATAAACAGAAAAAAAAACAAATAGGACCTAGTACTGAGCCTTGGGGCACTCCACATTCTATTGACTTGCAAGGAGACACCGTTGTATGAACCCCTACAAGCTGACTTCTGTTGGTAAGGTATGACTTGATATCAATCGTTAACTTTACCGACAATACCGCCCACTCTGTCTGAGATAACTATTTAATTTCCATTAAAATATCCCAAGAAGAGATTGGATACTGGAATTTAAAATATATTTTTGACCAATATATTCCAGTACTATACTATGAACTATATTTATGAACTCTTCAAGTTAACAAATTAAATCTACCAACCCCATCTTTTCATTTCCACTGTAGGTCCAATCGAACTAGCTAGGAAATAAACAAGTTGTTTGTAACAACCCTTCATCCCTCCGTACAATATTTTATCAGAATTTGTCAAGTTCCTCCGAATCCAAAGTCCATCAGTGTCAGTTAGACAGCGAATAATTGCCATTGGGAATTGAATAGAAATGAATGTACTGCGTTGCTTCTTACAACGCTTCTCACTGCCACTTTTCAAATGAGATAAAATCCAAACGGAGTTCTACAAAATTTGTTGAATGCTGGTGAATTTTTGATTATATGGATGCGGAAAAAATTAATAAGGGTAGCGTATGTGCGGAGATGCGTTTATAACAATATGAATATCTTATGCTCGGATATACGGAGACATTTTGTATTGCTCTGAATCATATGTCATCGATCTAAGAAAATTATGATTTAAATTTTTGTTACTTCAATATAAATTTTTAATGTAACAAATCTAAATTTAGAGAGTTAATAGTTAATAATCACATAAAAAAGAAATCTCAATATCTCGCTTGTATGCAAAATTTTTGCCACACAATAATTTAACAAACAACTTTCGTAGTTTGTGGTATAACATTATTTTGTTTTGGCAGAATCTGCTTTCGGTTAAGCAAACCTGGATATTTCTCAAATAAAACCTCATATATTCGCATTTGCTGTCAACTTTATACCCTGGCATTAATAACCCGACCATCTGCTTACCTAAGCGCTCTAATAGAAGGGAACTACCACAGGCAGTATCATCTTAGGTACCAATCTTATTGCTGTCATATCTAAACTATTTGTGACACACTTAGTCATGACACTAAAACCATAAATTATCCATAATCACCAATGTTCAATTTAGAAATAACGATCTTTGGAAATATTGAGAAAACAAAAACATTTTCACTAGATTTTCTCTTAATATGGCCTTATCGTTTGATACATAAGTTTCAGCTTTTTCTTCCAAAACAATGAACAAAATTCATACATGGAAAAGATATTTGAGAATCAAGCAAGTAACCTTCTCAGAACTTCTAGAAATTGCAGCTGGAATACCACGAGGAAGTGTACTTATACTTAGATGTAGACATGTGACATTTCGAAATTGGAAAACCAAGAAGCAATCAACAAGCTACTGATACTTATCTATCAAATTTAATGGAGCCAAATCAGTCCAAATTGATTTTATAAACTTATGAATCATATCCCTGTCACAATGAATAATAACCTGATTCCACGCATAAACATATCAAAATACTTTCCTCAGATAACGAATTTCAATGGAAAGTGCATGTTGAAAAGTAAACTTCGTCTTAAATATAGAAAAATATACCAGATACATTACGTTTAGGGCATCTGCAGACAAACTTTGTATTTATGACCCACGTCTGCTTGTCTCTAGGGGGATTATGATGGAAAGCTCGGAAGAGTATCTCTGCCCTGGTAGTATCGATCAAAAAAACAGGCTAGCGATCTTTTTGGTCAACTCTGGATAGCCTTTAAGTCGAATTTCTCTAAAGATGGACAAATCTGAGCTTTTGTAGAGAATTAGAAGCTGTTGTGAGGTATATAGGGCTTTTTGATCTAAAAGAGAGCTCCAGCTTGTTGGATATATTGCCTCCAACCTCAACATTCAACAAGCGAATTTGCGGTGATGGTGATAATACACTGAAGAAACTAATTTAGCAATCATCCAAAGATTCCGAAGCAAAGAACTGATGAATATAGTAGTAATCTCTATAGGGACCTGGAAAAGGATATTGGACTGTTGACCAGTCCATCAAATGATCAACCAAGAGTTAATCACCATGTTAGTACTGAGACCATCCAGTTTCTTAACTCTGCTGGGCTATAAAGAAAAAGATCAAGCTCTTTGATTACTGATTTCAGATCAAAAGAAAGCTTCTAAGTACACAAGTAATGCAATACCATAGAATTTGAGACGTTGCTGAGTAAATCTCAGTTTTAATTTTCAAATACTAGCGACATCAAATTCATTATTGGTCATTATTGATCATAATGATCAGATTTTATTTGTGAATGAACTAAGCTAGTGAAAATTAAGTGTGTGATGGGAAGAAATATATTTACTCTTGTTTATTTTAAAATCATTCAGTATAGAATGAAGTTTTTAGAATACGTACTATAGATTCGCATTTTTACTTTGAGCAAAAAAAATCCAAACGGAACTGATAAATATTAGAAAAATATCGTTCACATGTCAAATCAAGTGATGGTAATCATATTTTGTAAATGAAAAATGAAATATATAATTTTCCTTGTAGAAAAACGAGAAACTGCTTCAAACATATCCTTGTTATATTTTTTTTATCATTTTTATATCTGTTGAAGAAAACTGGACATGCCGATGAACATCTGACACACATTTTAAATCTCAACAAATGTCATTTCTACCAACTCACCAATCCTATCGACGTACTCCACCATATTCCGATCCTTCTTCACACTTCTAGAATGCATGTGAGTTTCAAGAGAAGACCTACAGATGCCGCAAAACGAACTTTGAACAAAACTCACGGATTGTTGTGTTTTTCGAATAAGGAATTCACATTATTTGACAGTCGGCACGCACTTTGAAAGCGGGCGAGATGCGACGGATTTGCTCTACGGGTGTTCCTCTATATCGATTGCCCTAGTTTTTGGTACTCAGAGCCGGACACAAAACGATTCAATGCATGTCTAAATGTTAATTCGGTTCATATATTTTGAATTCAAATTTTATATCTCAATATGTTAGTTTTTTTTTTAAATAATGCAAGCAGATAGGGAATATTTTCGATGAGAAAGAAATTAAGAACTCGTCCAATTCTTATAGTTATTTTCAATTCAACCCTTTATTTTGATATTCTTTATTCCATTTTTTGTGGAAAATTATCATTTTTTCTTATTTTCTTCATTTTCATTAGTTCCCAAGCTGTTATCAGAATTGTTCGAGAAACTTATACTAAAAAGATTAAAATCCATGATAAAGTTAAAGAATTAATCCTTAATCACTAATTTGGATCCATAAATAAACAAGTTATACGTTATACCAGATATACTTGAAAATGTCTAGAAGAAAAAATTGCGTGATATACAATATTTATGGATGTAGCTCAAGCATTTGACATGATACTGAACCAAGAATGAAACAGTACTTTGCAATCACACGTTCATATGTACACATGAGAAAGATATTTTGAGAAGAAAAGAGAAAAAGCATATCCAGAACTGAAACCTAGTGAATCTAGAGTCTTGGGTCGGAATCTGTACCTCTTTACTTATCTATTCTCCATTCTATCTTCACATAAAGAACTTCTGCTATACAAGCAAATATTGAAGTCAGATGATCTTATAACTATGGAAGTTGTAGCAATCAGATATGTCTCCTGGTATATTCGTGATAGTATTCTTGAGTGGGATCTGAAGATAGAAGCTATCGAACAAGCTATTATCAATTTACTGACGATACATCTATGACAGCAGCAGTATAAAATTGTGAAGAAGCAACTGAAATATGAATAACTTCCAATTAACTGGTGACTGTCAGCTTTAACGATACAGTATGTCAACAACGCTCGATGTGAAGCTCTACTGGAAACCTCATGCTGAAGAAAGAGAGAGAAAAATTTGGAAACAGACATAGGAAAATGTATTGATCCATAGGGAGAAACTACTTGCTATATTCACATAAAGAACTTCTGCTATACAAGCAAATATTAAAGTCAGATGGTAACTATGGAAGCTGTATTAATCAGATATGTCTTCTGGTAAAATCGTGACAGTATTCTTGATGGGAATCAGAAGATAGAAGCTATCGAAGAAGCTATTATCAATTCACTGACCTTACAGCTATAACAGAAGCAGTGAAAAATGGTGAAGAAGCAATTGAAAAGTTATGAATAACTTCCAATTATTTGGACTGAGAAATCAGTAAAAATGGAGCAAAATCTGTGAATGTCAACTTTAACGATATAATATGTCAACAACGCTCGATGTGAAGCTCTACTGGAAACCTCATGCTGAAGAAAGAGAGAGAAAAATTTGGAAACAGACATAGGAAAATGTATTGATCCATAGGGAGAAACTACTTGCTATATTCACATAAAGAACTTCTGCTATACAAGCAAATATTAAAGTCAGATGATAACTATGGAAGCTGTATTAATCAGATATGTCTTCTGGTAAAATCGTGACAGTATTCTTGATGGGAATCAGAAGATAGAAGCTATCGAAGAAGCTATTATCAATTCACTGACCTTACAGCTATAACAGAAGCAGTGAAAAATGGTGAAGAAGCAATTGAAAAGTTATGAATAACTTCCAATTATTTGGACTGAGAAATCAGTAAAAATGGAGCAAAATCTGTGAATGTCAACTTTAACGATATAATATGTCAACAACGCTCGATGTGAAGCTCTACTGGAAACCTCATGCTGAAGAAAGAGAGAGAAAAATTTGGAAACAGACATAGGAAAATGTATTGATCCATAGGGAGAAACTACTTGCTATATTCACATAAAGAACTTCTGCTATACAAGCAAATATTAAAGTCAGATGATAACTATGGAAGCTGTATTAATCAGATATGTCTTCTGGTAAAATCGTGACAGTATTCTTGATGGGAATCAGAAGATAGAAGCTATCGAAGAAGCTATTATCAATTCACTGACCTTACAGCTATAACAGAAGCAGTGAAAAATGGTGAAGAAGCAATTGAAAAGTTATGAATAACTTCCAATTATTTGGACTGAGAAATCAGAAAGAATGGAGCAAAATCTGTGAATGTCAACTTTAACGATATAATATGTCAACAACGCTCGATGTGAAGCTCTACTGGAAACCTCATGCTGAAGAAAGAGAGAGAAAAATTTGGAAACAGATATAGGAAAATGTTTTGGTTCGTAGGTTCATGCTATATTCACATAAAGAACTTCTGCTATGGAACTATGGAAGCTGATAGTACTCTTGATGGTGACCACAAGTTGAAAGCTATCGAAAGATATATAATCAATTTACCAAAAAGACACGAGAAAAGACTTCATCAACATGTTTTCTTCGCTGCTAGATGCATTTCTTGAGATATCTCGGGACATAAAAAAGATATCGTTATGTGGTATCTTTTTTATTTAGCAGTATTTAAAATATATGAAGCACGCTCTCTAGCATTCACGTTGCTAGTTAAATTGCTTGAAATTCATATATTTGATATTATCGGACAAAAGTTCTCTCAAACCAAATGAAATTTATTTGTTTTTTGTGGCCACTTTTTCAATTTTTTTCTCCTGAAATATAATCAACTGCCATTCTCAGTTGCCCCCCCCGGAACTACGACCAGACTTAATATGTTTAATAATATATATAATCATGAATAAAAAGATTCTAATAATGTAATTGATCTATTGCAGAATTTTTTCACAAATTCGTTTTTATATAGTTATAATAACAACACTAAAAGATTATTCTCCAAATAACAAAAGCCCATTTTTTGCTACTACTTATACTTGAAAATTCTTCTGGTATTTGCACTTATGACTCTGGCAAATATTGACGATATTAGGAGATAAATCACGTACAGCTTTACATATTTGTTTAACTATAGTGTTGAACAGCGATCCTTACAAGCAAAAATAAAAATTGAGAATAATCTCATCAAAAGTTGATACGGAGGCGAGGAACAAGCTCTAGAACAAACTTCCGCTCGATTTATTGGATATAGATGAAAGTTTTCCGCATAAATTTCACTGTTCCTCGTTTTTATACTAGTCGCTGCCAATAATTACATTTGTATTCACATGATCAAATCGATCCATTTTTGATTTAATTGAAGTTTAATGATAACCTTAAAAAGTATATTCAACTTAACAAAGCCTAACAAGAATAAAGGACTGATTTAGAAAAGAAAGTAATTAAATACAAGCAATTGAGACGAAGAAAAACATTAACAAGCAAGGATAATCAAGTTACTAAAACAACTGGAAGCAATTGAATCAATTAAAAAAGAAAATATAGAAACAGAGTGCAACGTTGCGTCAATATACGTACTTTCAGATTTGAATAGAATAATTTGAAAATCGCTCAAAAAAAAGCTCGTATCGATTGGTGCAAAATAGAGATGGATAAATTCAATCGTAGTGTTTCAAAAGACATCAGACAGATCATCACTGGCGACGAATCTTGGATCTATGCATCTATAACGGTCGCCTGTTTTTTTCGGTATAACTGGACGTGTTGCCACCTTCCATTAGAGCCACGTAGAACGAATAATTCTGAAAAGTGCACTAGCATTTGTTTTCGAGGAGAAGAACAAAGGTCAGAGAAACCAATCGCAGAAGGCGAAACATTGGTTTAAACCCATGCAAAAGTGTATTGATCTAAATAGAGAATATTTTGTTAAACAATATACACTATTTGTCTATCTCAAAACCTAAGTAGCAGTCCTCGTACACTCCTATTCGCATTTCTTGCAGTCCTAGTTCATAGTTGGCGTTCAATTAGGCCCTTCGTAACCTCACAGAAACCGATGTCACTGGACAGATTGATCAGGTACTTTAGTTTGAACCTGGCGAAACTATAAAGCTTCTGGACAAGTATTTCAACTTTGTACTTTTGATTGTTGCATTAGCGCCATTCCGATCCATAGAAATTGAAGTCAAAAGACCAGTCCTATTTCGTGCCTACTTAAGCGGAAAGACAGCTAGAATGCTCATCTATATAGTTAATCTTTCAGCTAGTAGACTAAAAATTCGCTCTGGGTCTACTGAGAGTTTTTCTGATCTTTCTGGCGAGAAAGATCAGCAAACTGATCTCACATTCTATCATAGCAGATACTTTGTGTCCTCAGGAGCAATTTGGAACCATCCGGCACCAGGTGGCATAATTTTTTAGTATCGTGAGTTTGGAATCCCTTTTCCACTATTTTCTGTTACTAATGTATACTTCTAAGCACTTATTATCAACAGGTGGTCAGATATTAAAGTAAAAATGTTGAAAAGTCATACATGTGAACAGTTTTCAAGAAGAATTACAGATTAAGAAGTAGTAGATTCCGGAATGTTTTGAACACGACTTCTTCCAAGACACTACGATAATATTTGAAATTGAATCGTATTGCCTATAAAAAAAAGATACGGTATGAGAGAGATATATAATTAGACTTAATCTTGTTATATTTTTAGTTTCCACCCGTTTGCATTTTGAATTCGTATAGGATGATTATATTTATCTCTTTACTGGAAACCCAAACTTAATTGTATACTCGTCCGAAACACATCCGCATGAATTATTCGCCTCGAATTTTCTATTCAGCCTTATTTTCACACAGAAACATTATTATAATATTCCCTTTATGAACTCGTGCACATATCGTGAAAGCAGAATTTCGGGTAAACCATATTAGCTTGTTATGGTCGCAACAATTAATTATAAATAATATCCACTGTAGTGTAACCAGTAAGTCTTTTTTATCTTTTATCACGATGAACAATATATTTTAATTAAAGTTCGTTTTCATCTCACAAAAATACTATTGACGAAGTAACCAACACATCGTCGATTCTATGCATCATGATTCACCCCAACTAAATGTAAAATACGAACACAATCAATAATTCAATTATGTTTCTTCATTGTTTATTTGTCCTGAAAGAGGAAGATACATTAGGATTTGAAAAAATACTGGAAAACACGCTTTTATAGTTCATGTTATGTATCAATTCGCCATCCAATCCTTTCATCTAATATTTCATCGTTACATTAGTCTTTGATCGTTAATTTTGAGTTCTCATACACCGTACCATAAATGCTACTACATAAACATATCCAGACTAATACTTAATTATATACATAATGATATATCGTATATTATTGCATCTTATTCACGATTTATACTCAACAATTTTCAATATTTCTATTAACGTCATAGTAATTAGTCACTTATGCATCTACAGAGCAAAAAACTAATATAGTTTCTCACGTGGGAAATTGTTAATTCTGATTCATCTGATACAAAAAATCGGATAAAAATATTGAAATAGTGTATTACCAACAATCCCTGACTGTTTGTACTTGACAATCGTGTTCGGTTACGAACATATACGTATTAAAGTTGAATAATAACTTCATTTCACAGGTATCCAATCCCATCCAAGCTCAGTTCGAGTTGGAGCGCTCTGCTTGTATAAGTGAATGGCTGTTTGTTGAAAGTCACCATTGTTCATTTGGAACGCATCAGTACAAAGTTTCTTACAAATCTAGACCGAGAGAGTTTTGATTGCTTGAAACAAGTTTACGGAGACAATTTTCTGAAGAAGTCAACTGTGAACAAGCAATTAAAAAGGTTTCTGGAAGGTCGAGAAGGAGTGAAAGGAGACTTCCCCAGGACGGGATTTCGAAGATCATCAGATAGTTGACGAGCTGTCAATCCCCAAAATAATCGTTCATACACACAAAAACTTGGGGTGAAGAAATTGTGTACGAAAATCGTACCGAAATAGAGAAAAGATGAGACTTTCTTAACCATTGGAGACGAGTACTGGTTTTACGTATTCGATGTGGAGCTCAAATCTCACAACGAGGAATGGAATCTAACAGAAAAATTGAGAACAAAAAATTGAGCAAATCAAGGTCCAATATGAAGACGATGTTTATTGTTGTCATCCCTTCCAGTCAGTGAGTGACTTGTGACTTCTTCTTGTACCTGACACGCAACATGGTGCTTCGGGGGAGATGAGGAAGCCATCAAGGCAGAAACGACACGGCAAATGAACAGCGTCACAACTGAGGACTTCCAGCAATCAAAATTGGCAAAGTCTCAGAGAGAGTACTTTGAAGGAGACTTATTATAATACCTGAATAATTATAAAAATAAGTGAAACTGATCAGAGAAACATATTGAAAACACAAATACTTTTCAAATAACATCAATGTAGGGTGATATTCCAAGTTATCATCAATTATTAATACATTTACTTCTGGTTATCACGGAAAAAGAATAAAATTATTTCTCATAAACTTTACACTACAGTTTTGACATATTTTGCCACTTCAGTACAGTATATTTTTTTTGTTCGTAATCACATGAAATTAATTACGAATTGTGGACAAAATAATTTTATATTGATACTAAGGATAATTTCATTTCAAACTCTTTAAACTTGCAATTTCAGTTGATTTGAAAAAAATATTTATAATACAATTTAATGTAAAATAAATTTATAATATTATGAAGAGAACTTGAATATTTATAATTTAAGGAAATTACTGAAAATCGAGTCGAGTCTGGCCAATTACTGATGACTGATAATGATTTTTTATCGAATTTCATTTGTTGTCTATAATGGGGTTTTGCAATTTTTTTTGAGAATCAACTGGAGAAGAATAAACAGACTATTTCCATCTGGAAGAATATTTTGGAAAAACTTCAATTATCTTTCTTTGGTGAAATCTCTGGTCGATAATAATTTGAAGGTTAATACCTCTAATCAAATCTCCAGAATGGTTAGATCCCCTCTTACTTAGCAATACTCAATTCGATGTTTTTAAGTTGAAGGGTTGCGAAGAAATTGATGTTTTCGAAACATTGGGCTCTATTTGAAGGCCCTTTAACCCTATAACAAATTAGGTGGAGTTCCAGCATACATAAACCAATGTTTTAATTTGGAAGAATATTTTGGAAAAACTTCAATTAACTTTCTTTGGTGAAATCTCTGGTCGATAATAATTTGAAGGTTAATACCTCTAATCAACTCTCCAGAATGGTTAGATCGCCTCTTACTTAGCAATACTCAATTCGATGTTTTCAAGTTGAAGGGTTGCGAAGAAATTTATGTTTTCGAAACCTTGGGCTCTATTTGAAGGCCCTTTAACCCTATAACAAATTAGGTGGAGTTCCAGCATACATAAACCAATGTTTTAATTTGGAAGAATATTTTGGAAAAACTTCAATTAACTTTCTTTGGCGAAATCTCTGGTCGATAATAATTTGAAGGTTAATACCTCTAATCAACTCTCCAGAATGGTTAGATCGCCTCTTACTTAGCAATACTCAATTCGATGTTTTCAAGTTGAAGGGTTGCGAAGAAATTGATGTTTTCGAAACATTGGGCTCTATTTGAAGGCCCTTTAACCCTATAACAAATTAGGTGGAGTTCCAGCATACATAAACCAATGTTTTAATTTGGAAGAATATTTTGGAAAAACTTCAATTAACTTTCTTTGGTGAAATCTCTGGTCGATAATAATTTGAAGGTTAATACCTCTAATCAACTCTCCAGAATGGTTAGATCGCCTCTTACTTAGCAATACTCAATTCGATGTTTTCAAGTTGAAGGGTTGCGAAGAAATTGATGTTTTCGAAACCTTGGGCTCTATTTGAACGCTCTATAACTCCTAAAGGAAGCAATTTGGTACAGACTTAAATTGCCCCCAATCATCATATTCTAAGCATCTGATCTCTGTTGGTTTTTATGCGAGACACCCTGTATAACGACATATTGTTGTATAAAGTTTGCGATACGCACAATATATCTAAATTTTAGCTGAATAATAATATGAGTATTAGAGCCGCGGACAAAGTTCCTCGTGCTCGTACTCATTGCAACGGACAATGCTTTTATCAAAAACGATCCAAAACTCGTTTCCAGCGTGAATAATTATTGTTTAAAAGCGTAAGGAGTTCGTCCTTTTTGGCACCGACTCGAACTTTTATTAATCCTGACGGTTTTCAACCCTTTCTAATTGGCGACTTTATCCACTCTAGTGCTGTAATCAACTCTTATTACCATAGAAACGAGTAGTTTAGCAATTCACCTGACCACCCTTCTCGTTCCGGTGCTACCACTGGCTCCCGGTCGCTGAGTGCTTACTTCATAAAATCATTCATTATGCATCGTTAGTTTCAAGAGAAATGTTCGTCAAAATTACTATAACAAACCGCATCTCAAAAAAAAATCGGCTTCGTATAATTTTGACATAAATACATCTAATTATTTTATATCTAAACTTAATCATTCATAAAATCCATTATCATATTTTTTATAGTCAATGATTTAAAACTTTGGAAACCTATATATGAAGAGGGACAGATGCAAACTTGGATCGAATAGTAAATTGAAGAATAAGTTTAATATCAACAAACTGAAAAGTGAAGTAATAGAAAAGGATATAGAAGACACAGTAACAAGGAAGCGGAATGAAAAGCCAGAAATAGAGGTTGTTCATGAGGGAATAAAAGCAAATAGAATTATCACTGATAGAGACCATGTAAGAATTTCTAGAAAAGGATTTATTTGACAATATAGATGCTATAAAAAAAACTCAGACTAATAAATCAAAATACAGATAGCAACAATAGAAAATGTGATGTGAAAATAAAACATGGAAAAGTAGAATGCCAGATAGAGAAAAGTATGTGGATAATGAAATGAGAAATCTTCACTAGGAGATGAAAAAAGCACAAGGTAAAAAATAGAGGAGATGAAACCAGCACTTGATATTAAAGAGGTGGCCGAGAAAGATAATAGAGAAATCTCAAGCAGCAAATCAGGAAGATGCGAGGGACGTAGAAGAATGTTTAGATACAGAGATAGAATGTGGAATGTGGCAAATGAAAAATTAATAAGAGTGGAAGAGAAAATAGTGGAGATTTCAATAATGGGTGGGCGAGAGGTGTATAGAAGTATTTGCATATTGATAAGAAAAATTTGCGATTAAGGGCGGCTACCAAATGATTGGAGCAACGCTGTAATATGCCCTACCTATAAGCAAGGTGACAAGAACTGCTGCTAGAGCTACAGAGGTATAACAATTCTGGAAGTGACCCACAAAATTTTGGGCAGGATAATAAGAAACAAACGGAGAACCAAAGAAGTTGGTGAATATCTAGGTAACTTCATTGTCATAGGAATATTTATCAATGCAATCAGAGGTAATTGGATGCGTTTTCACACAAAATTTTCAAAATTCATTCCATTTATTCATTATCCAGTTCAACTTCTTTATTATTATATTTTATATCCAATATCTGTAATTTGTTCTAGTATTTTTCATTCTTCATATTTTGATTTTATTTTGGTGTTGGATATTTTGCAAAATTTCTGATCAAATGGTTTCAATGTCTATGATGTTGACTAAGCTTCGAGGATTTTGTAGAAAGTCACAGTAGTTTTTTAGTGGCTTTATCATTGTCCACAACTTTTATTCAAGGTAACTTTGGAACCATAACGGCTTAAATCTCTTACCTGTTGACTTATTGATATGCACTGTGATATCTTGAAACCATTCTTCTTATTTTATCAGATTACCATGAAATATTGCCGAATATAATATAGCTTTTGTAATATAATTTGCGTAGGGAATAGGACAGTACACAATTATTGGACAAATATATTTTGAGAATCTATATTAAGCAAAGGCGCCTCGATTATTCCGGTTCTTGTCACTAGAAGTCATTACTTACAAATAATTTCGCGCTATAAGATCAAATAATTACAAGAAAATTCATGTATAGTGCTGCTGTACTATATTAAAGTTAAATATACACTATTTTCTTGGATCTGAAGTCTCGACTTAACTTACACATTTATGATTTTCAACTATTGGACATGTTATCCAATAGTTAACGAATTTCTTGATTCCAGACCACAACTGCAAAGCTCTTATACAAGATCAAGTCCAGTACATATACTTAATGAAAAATTGGAATGGCAGCTAAATGAAAATTGTTCTATATTAGTATTGCTGTTTCATTTACTTGTACGTCTACTTTGGACCAACGCGCGGTGCAAAATTAATTTTATTTCTAAGATTCAGAAGGATGGTACTTCATTTTCACTATTTCTAATGTGGTCACATTCCCTCAAATGCAAAAATGAATGCCAAACCAAAAAAACACCATAAGGTTTAACCTCTGACAAATATCAGCAAATATTTGAAACAAAACGTGCTTTAGTATTCATAAAATAAAAAAGAAAGTGGAGATAAAAAACAAGAAAGAAGTTTTTAGTAGAATATGTTAAAAATTTATGTAAATAACTGTGCACTAACTGTTGAAAAAATATTTCATCGTCTGTCAGATTTCTATTCAATACATATAGTTTGATTCTTTTTCTGTGACGTAGACAACCAAAATAACAAGTTGGTAACTAGTTGTATGTTCGGGAATGGAATATATTGATCTCTACCTGTGAATTTCGAGCGAGTAGGAGCATTTTTACAACGGATTCCAGATTTTCGACGATTTTATGATATGAAATTAAAATACTGCTGATTATTACCGAACCTGTCTTGAAGAAGCTCTCTGAAGTTCTAACGAACTAAATATGATCTGAGGTGAGTAAATCTATATTCGTTACCAGTTATTTTTCAGAATCAAAACTAATTTGATATCTTATTAATTCAAACTCAATTTCAAGCATATTTTTGGATAAATTGTACAGTCCTAAGGCTTAACTCTCCCCATAAGAGCTACCCTATACATACATCAATAACATCAGACCAAACACCATACTTGTATCCCTCCTGCACGCAAATATCATAATTGCTACAGAGGAGACTCAAATCCCAACGTAGAAGAAAATAATAGTAAAGTAGACGTTGAAATTGGTTATTAATAAATTTTTCCTTGGTTCTTTGTTGAGTTGTTTACTGTTATTCACATCAACCTACCCTAAAATATATTAAAAATATCTAATACTAATTTAATATAAAAGAGAATCATCTTTTAGCTCGAAAAACAAATTCAGTTTTATTATTCAAAATGGGTACGTGGTTTGAAGTTATTGAAACAATAACAAAAAATGATTTACCAGTGTAGTTGGAAGAACCATAATTTCTTTAATCCAGTAATCAAATTTTCGTGTTGATTCCAATCCTATTGTTGAAGATTTGTTTTCGATGTTCGTGCTTTTAACGGCGTTCGGTTTGTGACAGTGTCATGTACGTGAATATTCAACAGCTCTTTAAATATCATCAGCTAACCAAGACGAAATGATGTTTGGGATACTTTTTCGAAATTAAATTGACCAAATCAACGATTTTTATTGTATTTGATTTGGATTTAATACGTTTAAAATGGTGGGCAACAAAAATAACTGAGAATTTTTCGAAAATCAGAGAGACTACTTAAAGTATCAAATTTTGAATTGACACTCAGCGAAGATTATGAACACCTTTTATCTAGAATAGATGCAGTTTTAAGTAAGCACCTAAAAAATTTTTTGACAGTAAAAGAATCTCCAAAAAATACAGAATAAAATTATGATGGAGTAGCGATGATAAGCAACTAACATGCAGGGATTTGAGGATTAATTTGAAAAAAGATCATTATTTTTACTATATTATATATTGCTATGCCGAAAATTTTGGTTTGGTTATGTAAAAACTACCAGATTTGCATCTACTGATATTTTAAAAAAAACTACGTTTCGAGATCCTAAAAAATATAGTGTATGACTCAGGTTGACACCAAATAAAACCTCTCTTGTAATTTAATGGTACAAGCAAAAAATATATTCAAATACCTATAGAAACTCCGCTTTAGTCTTATGATTTCCCATCAATAGTTGTTCAGGACATTTTCGAAAATTGAAATTTAGCAAACTCTCTTGAAATTTAATAAAAGCAAAATAGAATTGAAGTTAAAACGTCGGTGAAGAGTAAAAGTGGTTTTTGGTAACATTTATAAAGTAAATTTTTTAAGAATCATTGAATAATGATTTATTTTTTCAATTTCTTATTTTTTAGACCTTTTGATATATTAATGCACCTAAATGTTCTTGATTTAAGGTCTATTTTGTTTTAAAATTAGTTTTTTTTAATAATTTTTGGAAGATGAAATTTGATGTTTCGACTTTTCTTTGGGTCTTTATCAAAAGAAAAGTCGAAACGTCAAATTTTATCTTCCAAAAATTAATTTTAAAACAGATGAATCGTAAAATCGAAATCATACAGATGCATTAATTATGATTTATTTTTCGACAAAGACATATATCACAATCATTACATACGAGAAAATTATGATGAAACGAATAATAAGACTTATGAAGAGGTAAAAATACCTACAGGATGTACTGTTACGAAAATACATTCAATTCATTCTTCAATCTTGTCATTGTTAAATCGTAGTTAATGACAGATATATTTCCTAATTTGTGTCAAGATTAGTGATTCTAAATAGGTACAATCATCCATAAATTGAAAACGGTCTCAAAGGCCCTATCATAATCAACATAGTGTTTAAAATTGTGCCAGGAAATTGTTAAAGCTAAAACTTACGTCTGTATAAGCAGAAACTGTGGAAAATTAATTGTCATTATCTAGAAAATTAAATCTCAAATTTGCAAACGTAATCAGATATAATCCTAGTTTCTTTCAAAGGAAGAACTTAACGTTAAACGCATATTAAGGATAACCTGAAGTTATGAGAAGCGTAAAATTCAAAGACGATATCCTCCTACATTCAGTTGCTCAGTCTGCTGAACAAAGTTCAAAGTAGATAAGGAAAATCTGATAATAGTTTGATAAACTTGAAAAACATTTGTTTCTGACATTTCGTAATAACCATTGTAGCATTGAAAACTTCATTTACTTTACGTAATAAGCATGTTATGCACAAAGAATTGTTCAATTGTACAAAAAGCTGAATAATATGCTTTCTTTATATATAAACTCGTTTCATGTTTTGTTCTTTTTTTTCGGATATAATATCAAGAAAAATAATCAGGTTTCCATTCTATTTTCTAGAAAAGTATATGTATATATATGTTCATATTAAATATATTACTTTGTAATTGTTTCTCATAATACAACATTCTTTGTAAGAAAAAAACATCAAAGTACTTTTTATTTAACTTTTATTTAATATGGGTTTAATAAAAACCCTCAAGCAGCTCCACCTATTTCCTTAATCTTCTGGATAGTCAAGAAGGTTAGGTGAGGTTAGATTTTACAGAGCTCTAGAAAAAAAATTGTTTTCTGTTGTCTCAAATATTTATGCCCATATTAAAAATACAGAGTGAGTTTTATGTATGGAACGCCTCAATTAACTTCGAAAAAGGTCTTGTGATACGGCCGGTATTATATGAACTTTGTTATTTCAAAGGATAGCCCTGTACATTTTTAACTTTCCGAAATCCTTATTTTTCATCTGATGTTCCTCGCCGAAGTTAAAATAATACATTTAGGTGACTATGACTGCTATAATAACAAATTTGACATTTCGATAAATTATTATTTTTGAAGTTTATTGAAAGTCTCAATAGATCGTTTATCTGGAAAAGAACGAAGTCAACAAGAAACGTATAATAATTTATATCCTAACCGAAATCCCTTACTGTCAGTAAATTAGTGAAAATGTTTAACGGAACTGGTTCAGTACAAGATTTATTCAAATCAAGACGCAGAACAACTGCATGGACTGAAAACAAGATATTTGTGTCCTGTTAGAAGACGATCCACACTTGAGTACTAGACAAATATCCAGGGAACTTGATATTTCGCAAACATCCTTAATGAAAATTTCAGGTGGTAATAAATTCCATCCATACAAAGTAACGTTGGTTCAAGAGTTGGCAGATGACGATTTTGTTAGACGTGAAGAGACATTTTTTAAGTGATGTTATGTTCTGCGATGAGAATACTTTTTAAACTAATGGAAAGGTAAATCGGGATAATTGTAGATACTGATCACGTAACAATCCTTGTTGGATGCGTGAATCCCACACCCAATATCCTGAAAAACTGGATGCATGGACTCGAATAACAACAAAATAATTGATCCATTTTTTATTGAGGGTAACTTAAATGGTCGGGCGAATTTAGATTTATTGGAAAATAGTATTATACCTAAGTTGGCTCGGATATTTCCAGATCCAAGTAAGTATTTTCAATTACACTCAAAAAAACTTCATTATGAGAAATTTTCAGATGATAATAAACTTGAGTAGTAGATGCTGAAAACTTTAATCAAAATCAACTGTGGACATATTCAGACTTATAGTCTGTGAAATGTGACTATTTACGTTTCAAAAGTAATTAGCTGATGTTGCCAAATTCTTCACAGCAATTCTCTCAAAATGGTTGATTCTTAACAACAAAGTGAAAACAACAAACAATTACCTTGAAGTGAATATATCTAGTTAAGGAAACCTGACAGAGGAGGCGCAAACACAAGCGATGAAAGCATCAAAAGTTTGAGAGATATAGTGTGGAAAAACAAAGCGATGAGCTCACAGAGCAAGACCAGAATCTATAAAACGTATGTGAGATCTATTATCACACATGCCTCAGAAATCAGAGTCGGGATATCAACAACAAGAAGAATAATGAGAACCACAGAGATGAAAATACTGTGGACCATCAAGGGAGCCACCCTCAGGAACCGAATAAGGAGTGATGACATAAGAGAAGAATTGAGCGTACAGTATGTGGTAAGATAGGTCAAGATTCTGAAAGGATTACGTAGAAAGACTGCCAAAGAGGGCTAAAACACGCAGACCTGTAGACAGACCACCAAAGAGGTCCAGGAAGGTCCAGGAAAAAGGCCAAACGCACAGGATTGAACAGGACATGGTTCTATTGAAAGAGGAAGAAGAAGAATGTGAAAACACGAACAACTCTTGCTTGATTTGTATTTGGGATAGCAGAGCAATCTCATTGGAAAAAACTTGTTAAGCCTATAAAAAATTTTCGATAAAGCCATTGCTATAAAAGAGCCGTTAGTACGCGAAAACTAATTAATATATTAATTAATATTATTTCAATAATGATTGATTATATTTATTGCTTTAATTAACTTATTATGTTATAGCACGTTATAATGTGAGCCCCGTCACTCGACTAATTTATCAGATACCAACTCGAGTAAGTCCCTACTAATTAGGTGGCGATATTGGCTTCAATTAGATACATTAGTTCTCATTAAAGTCGATTCCCAAAGTTCGACTTAAGACAATATGTGGTTTCTATAGGTAACCGTATAGCATCCCGGCATCGGAAACACCGTCAAACCACGTTGTGTTAATGCTTGCAGACACCCTCATATCGTACGAGTGTGGATACTGGTGTAGACTAAGCGGATTTCGAGTAACAACTATACAAAAAAGGTTAATGGAAACAGTAAGACCTTAATAAAATAATTAGTTTTACTGAAGGGTAGCTGTATATAGAGATTATATTAATTATTTTTGATAATCAACAGAGAAAAAAAGGGGGAAGAGGAATTATACGAAATGCAGAAAAATCCTCTTCCTATGAAGGAAACAGTTTCTCTATGAATTTTGTATGTTTTAAATGACAAACATTAATTATGTCCGTTTCATTATTTGTCAATTTTAGAACGTACATTGTATGTTTTTGTAATAAAAATTGATATTAGTTGATCTTTCAAATGTAGATAATATTTAAAGCATTCGAATAATGCAATAAAAGTTTTTACTCCAAAAATGGCTCTCGTACATTGATTATATTCCACATATTGAAGAAGAATGAAAAAATATTGAGTAATATCTACTAAAAGCAGTGCATTAATAATTTGGAGTAGAGAAAAGATAAAAAAATAGTACAATGGAAAATAACCACATGATGTAAAAATAAACGAGATGGGAGAAACAAAAGAAATATGAAGCGTTTACAGAAAACAGTAATAAAATAATAGATAATTTAGATAAACAAAAAGAGAAACATTGGAGAAGACTAGATCATAACACGAAACAAAGTTATAGGGAAATAACTAAGTATAGAGTTGAAATACAAGGAATAAATAATAAAAGTCGAGAAGTAATGAAAAACGAGAAAAAAATTAAAGAAATCTGGAAGGAGTATTTTTATCCACTAAAATATAGATGTTATAAATGAATCAGAAGAAAAGAAACGTTGGAAAAGACTAGATCATAACACGGAAGAAAGTTATAGGGAAGTAACTAACAAAAATAAAACAATAAAAGTGGGAGATCATGAATTCGAAGAAGTAGAAACTTTCAAATATCTGAGAATAACATGATAATGACAATAACAAAAAGAGAAGAAAAGAAGTGGAGAATAATGTATAGAAAGATAATAAGAACAATAATAGAAACAATTAAGATTGATAAAATAAATACAGACTACGTATGAATTATGAAATAAAGTGGAAATTGGAACAGGAAGATATAATTACATCTGTGAGAAGCGGCTGAAGGTACACAAGTCGATACTATAATGGTAGATCCAAGAGGTAGAAGAATGAGGAGAAAAGCCATATCGAATTGGTTAAAAGGAGACCTGAGTCGAATGGAAATCGGGCGTACGCAAACTCGTGATTTGAATACTCACCATAAAATTTTAACTTCTATTACAATATGCCAACTCGTGATTGTGATTGTCATGAAGATTAGACAACTTGTGATGGAAGATTTTGCAGTTCGAGGTTCTAATTATGAAATAATAAAATATATGTTCACAATGTATCTAAGTAAAAGATATTTTACTTTCTAAACACATAACAAAACAAATAAAAAAACAAAATATTACATTTTGTATCCCAACTTAATCAAACTTAACCATGCCATGAAATTTTATTTGGAAATTTGGAAATTCTAGGATTCAATGTTTGGGTTTTCCAGCTTTACGAAGTGGATTGGTACTAAATTCCAGGTAATACTTATATACTAATGAATCCGTCACGAGTTGTATTATGTACTTGGACTACCTTTTCGTTCACCTGAAATAACTCGTCCCGAGTTGGCGCATCCTTAGCTCAGCGGATTTGGAATCAAAACGAGCTTTAGCGGGATTCAAGGGATAGAGAAAACGGTATTAAAGAAGAAATTGGAAGAATGGACATTCAGAATTGATCCATCACGCAAAAATAAACAGAAAGCTTTACACAAGTCAACTTCGTAAGAGGTGTACAGCCATATATATGTGGAAGATTGGTATACGAGATAATACATTCAACTATTCCATAGTGTATACATCTTTATATATTTTTTAAGGACAAGGATTATAATAGAGATAAATGAGACATTTGTTTTTTGGAAAATCTCTTTTGAACGTAGTTAAAAATTCAGAGGCAAAATACGAATCCTAAAAAATAGATTATTTCAAGTTAATTGTAAATCTCATTCGAAATATCCGCTTGACGTGAGATTTTATCCGACAACTCGACAGTGTTTCAAAACGGAAAAACGCGGAAAGGGAAAATCTCACTGCAAAATAACAGTCTGATAACAGTATACGGACATATGTGACATTTAGATATAAAAAATAATCCTCTTTTCTGGCCAACAACTATTTCCGAATTGAGTTTAGGGGAGAGTTGTAATCTTCGACATTTTATGGCGTATTTTCAATTTACCAAAAGCGGAGTAGTATATTTTTGCTCTTTATATATCTCCTACGAGAGAGTTATGTGAAATAAAATGTACTTTGTGCGTTCGTTTCAGATTACGTTAACTTGATAATAGTGATGTCAAATGATCAATATGTTTCTATAACTTGTATAAGAACTGCAAAAAACCACTTCCAAGCAAAGCACACTTACAGGAAAATCCAAAATTACCAAAAAAAATTAACGGGAATGAACAATTCAATTACATGAGTGATTTACTTTACCAACTCTGGAATTCAACTATTAACTTCATGTAAAATGTCACTTTAACTATTAGTCCAGTCATTTAAGCTTAAATTAGGTAAGAATCTCGGAATTTGAGATACTCAGCTGTAAATCCGTAAATATTGACACCCTAAAAGTTGTCTCAGAACCTACACATGGTACGCAACTATTAAATTTCAAGGTCAAAGTTCATAAAAATCGGTTTTTTGCGCTTTTTTGTAAATATCTCATTTCCTATGGGTTTTTTGATGTTTGTATTTCCTACCAATATTGTAGAAAACAAAATTCTCTACAAATTTTGTTCGAAAGAATTTTTCATTCGGTGAACCGTTTTCGAGATTCAGGGCGGAGATCGCGTAATCACAGCATCACTTCAGATCAACCGGTGCCTCTGGTAGAGAACGCGCCATATACGGTTGGTTGTACCAGTTACTCAAGAAAAATTTTTATCAAATCGAAATAACAAAGATATGCTCATTAATATGTTAATTGAAAAATTACAAGCGGCAAATATTACTACTAAACTGAAGAATCAAAGTCTGATAAAACCGCAGTTATAATAGGACAAGATATTGATTCACTTTTCATTTTAATTGGGCGTACGAACAAGAAATTTTCTTTAAAAAAGTTGGGAAAGCAAATGTAAAAACGGAGATATACTCGACTAAAATTTTTGATAATAATCCTCATTCCAAAACACATGTTTCATTTCTGCACGCATTAAGTGGCTGTGACTCAACTTCTGCGCTTTTTAGAAAAAGAAAAAAATCATTTTAAAAAATTTTTGAAAACTGACAAATTTGGATGAACTAGCTGCAGCATTTGAGGAAGAAAATTGTTCGGTCCAGAGATTATTAGAGAGTGGAGCTCAAACCTTATTGGCAGTCTATAATGCTTGGAAATCTGTGAAAAGTCTCGATCATCTTCGTTATATGCATTACGTCAAGTCTTCAAAACTTAATAAACCTGTGCAGCTTTCAAATATTCCACCAACAAGTGCAGCTGCTCAACATTTCAAACGTGTGTATTATCAAGCTCAAACTTGGTTAGGGCATGATTTGGAACCCCAGGTATGGCGAAACGATTTTCTGGAGCCTATCATGCCAATTTCACGACCTGCTCCAGAAGATTTGCTAACTACAATTTTCTGCAGCTGCAAGAGTGGTTGTGGTTCGCGATGCGGATACAGGAAAGCGGGTTTGCTATGTTTGTGGCCAATGTAATGGGCAAGCTTGTCTCAATGCTCTACCATATCAGAACAACATTAACGAAGATATAACCTTTTATCCTGAAATCATGGAAGAACTTGAGACAAAGGTCGTTAAAGACGATAATGAAGATCAGTTTGAAATTTACCAGCAGCCGGAAGACGACGATGAAGACGAAAAAGATGATTAAAATGATAAATTGTAGTTTTTGTACCATTTATTCCATTTTTTCATTTTTAATAAAAATAAATGTATTGAATGATATTTTTTAATAAAAAGATTATTTCATAATTTATTTATTTTCTTGTTATCATGTAAAAAGTTATTAATAATAATTCATTAACAATTCTGCAATTACATGGGCAGGTAAGTGTTGTTAAATAAATTAATACTGAACGGAAAGTGGATGAGTTAGGCAAAAAATGATAAAATATAATATAATAGTTAATAAAAATTGACAAACAGTTATAACCACTGATTTATCGATAGTTTAACAACTATATATGATCCGTTTTCAACCGGAGGCACCAGTTGACCTGAAGTGATCCTGTGACTGCGCTTTCTCCGCCCTCTATCTCGAAATCGGTTCACCGTATAAGAAATTTTTTCAAACAAAATTGATAGATAATTTTGTATGTATATGTATACAAAAAAACCACAAGAAGCCGATCTTTGTCACATTTGACATTTAAATTTAATAGTTGCTTACACCCTATCATATGTAGGCTTTGAGACAACTTTTGGGGTGTCAATATACAAGTACTATAATGACTGGATTATATCTGGGTTGTTGATAAGATCAAGCTTCTGGTAATTAATACGATTCACACCAAATGATTAAGGTTACCATTTTAATGGTGTTGTGTGGACAAAATTATTGAGTTTATTTTTTTAATTTCATAAATACTTCGATTTCAAGAGTTCAATACATGGTACAACATTTTGCTTAATTTTTGAAATGTTAACTTACTTCACAGAGCTTGCAATTACATCGTATCATTATAAGTAATTTTGGGTTCGTAATAATTTGCTTTCAATTAATTTCATATTGAAATCGAACAATGATGTAACTCCAAAATGAGCATATACCAAAGAGCAGCTTCTTTTTTCTTTGCTTTCGTCAATTTGTGGCAATATGGCATGAATTCAATAAGGTCTTTACAAAACGTAAAACTTGGAAATCTAATATTCATATTGCGTTCAAATATGAAAATCGGAATAGCGAGAGCAGGGAAAAACGACGCAAAAATGAAGGAGAACTGGAGAAGTGGAGAGCTTCGTCCTGACCTCTAATTATGTCTGAAAATGTCCTCAGGTTATTATTAAATTTTACTCGTGAATAGAATTTCGTGTAATTTTGTTAGTGAACTTTTTTCAGATAAGAACTCGGAATGTGTTATGATTATGAAGGGAAATTGTTTTGTTTTTATCTTTACGTTTCAAAAATATAATTAAAACATTTATGCATCGAAGAAGCTAATTATGAACTGCGAAATAACTTCAACTAAAAGATAATCAAACCATAATTCGTCTTGTATAAAAATAAAACATCAAACGTTTCCTCAACAATACGTTAAATAGTCATAATACGAAGGCTACTCAAAAAATGGAGAGGGCTTTGGAGTACAAGAAAAAATTAAGTGCGAGGAAAATGTTATTTCTAGATCTGAAAGAGCGACTTCAGTTTATCTTATTTGCATTGTAACCAAATTGAATCACTAGTGAAAAATCACTAGGTGAAAGATCGAGACAAATAAGAAAAACCTCCGATTTTGATGGATTATTAATTACAATTGAAGGTAATTGTATACTGAAGCAGGAAATAAACTAGACATAGAAAAAATTGCCAACATTCTCGTGCGAAAGTCGTCCAAAATCGGTTGTTGCAGGATCGTCCTGTGACATACTGTGAGAAGGCATATTCCGGCATCATTTCCACACGGATAAATTCAATATTGCATAAACATTAAACATGATCAAAGTTTGTGACGATTAGTACAAATAAATTTTAAAAAAAAGTAAATGCGGTACTTCTGGAAGACCAATCAATCTCCACCACAGCAATGTGAGCTCTCACAAGTCAGTTCAAACCAAAACGTTTTTGAACACTCAAAACACCGAATTCATGAATTATCCGCTGTACAGTCCTTGTTTGACACCTATTGATTTTTCCTTATTTTCGCAGATCAAAAATAAACTGCGAGATCAACGTTTTTATTTACCTGAAGAACGGTTGACGCTTCCAAATCACCTCGATCGTAATTTGTCTATCCCAAAACTTCAAGTAGAAATCATTTACCTCAGCTTACTCCTTGATATAATTGGGAGATTTATCCGTACCGTCCAATTGGCTTTTAACTTTCATCTTCAAATAGTCACTACGAACTAAATCGGGAATGTAAGAAGATTATTTCTACAAAACGTTTCAATCTTGGATTCTGCTTAGATAGGCAAAAGTTTGCTTCTATTCGGCATATTGTTTTGTCAGTCTCATAAAACCTCGTGGACAACATCCTCTGAGTATTCTAAAACACGGTACTTTCGATTTTTCAGTCTGAGATCGTTTTAACCCAACGTTCCCTAGTAATTTCGTGAGCTGCTATTTCATGAATTCAATCCTGGAGAAACTCATATTTGACCTTCTGCTTTTGAAAAAATTATAACCCTGTTCATCATGGGGTAACAAGAAAATGAAAATACCGCTGAAACTTCCAATTTCAACACTTCTATCAGCATTTTGTATACACAGATACTTCAAACATTATATGGCAACGTTGCACTCACATGTAGTGAATATTCTAGAAGAATGTTATGAATCAATTCAGGAACAATGTTACATAAATAATAACGTTGATGTGTTTACCTGAGTAGACTGATTCATTTCAATGAATGTGTTCGTACAAAGTTTCACTCTAAAAACACTTGGTAACGTATGTATACAGTGTATGGTGGGTAGAGTGAATGAGGAAGGGAGAAAAGTTGAAAAAGTGCCCAGTTGTATACGTTAAATAACATTCGAAAACCTTTCGGACTAGTGCTGATGTAGACAAAGGGATAAATGTACTAATTGTAGATGAATTGAAGTGTACCGAGTTAAAAAATGTTAAACCGGTTTCGACTCAAGCAGTTATACAAAATTATATAGTAAATATAATATGAAAATATTCACACCATCAATTAACACTTTTCATATACACAGATTAGTCTCCTTTCCTCTACTCTCCATAATAAAGTGATAATTAAAAAATAACAACAGTATCTAAATATTCCAAGAGCGGGTCATGTCCTTGTCTACCCTCAATTTTATATTTATAAAATATTCGCTTTGAATCTACTATGGAAAAATATTAGTGGTTTATATTCAAATTCAATTTGAGAAAATTGAATTTCCAATAAAGCGATACGCTACTGAAACACTTAGCAGCCACTTGATGGAGCTTTTGGTTATTGCAAATTCCTGCTCTGACGTGTGTTGTTTCAAACCCAGTTTCATACCAGCTTCGGAGACCGTGACAAAACCGTAATTGCTCGAATGTCACGTCCAACATTGTCTCAAAGAGATTACCATTTTAGTCGACGCAGAAAAATGCTTGCAGAACCGTTATATTTGCTTATGAAAGCGTTACTTCGCTATGGTAATGCGGTGCTTTTAACCCTGTTACTTTTTCCGTTTATTCGTTTTTTTTTTTTATTTTACTAGTTCATCGACTGCCGAACAGAGTACTGTATATGCATAGGATACTAGAGAATGTGATTATGAACCATATCTTAGTGGAGTTGGTCCAACTACGACAATCTAAATGAATGTATAGACAGGGTGTTTCTATATTCGACCGACAATGCTCTACCACAAAGAGATCTCAATAAACGATTCATTTTTATATAGGAATACGAATCCTTACGAGGCCTAGTTGGTGAGATATGGTGTGTTCAAAATTTTTAATCAAAAATTTGCGATAAATCAAGAACGCTTTCAAATTTGGCGCAAACAGTGGCGCGCTGTCAGGGTTAGTTGTAACTTTTATCTCCCTATTTTTTACGCCACTGGAGCAAATTCTTTTTTTCAATTTTGTTCTAAATTGCATGATTATTTTTAGTTGAAAAAACTAATAACCTTTTATGAAGCTAAAATGAACGGGGTTGTATGTTGTAGAAATTTGCCTCTAAACAAAAGTCTGCTAGCACGTAAGTAATGTACAAATTAATTATTCAAGTAGTTTAAAATAAATAAAAATTATTCATAATCTCATTTTCAAACAAAACTATATTTAAATAATACCAAATAATCCAAATCTGGATGGGATTGAATGATTTCTGCCACAGCTTGAATTCTAGATATGAGATCTTGTTTAGATTCGAT
This sequence comes from Diorhabda carinulata, assembly GCF_026250575.1. Classification (NCBI taxonomy): domain Eukaryota; kingdom Metazoa; phylum Arthropoda; class Insecta; order Coleoptera; family Chrysomelidae; genus Diorhabda; species Diorhabda carinulata. The sequence continues at coordinate 5,644,118 of NC_079464.1, read as the reverse complement.
AATTGTTTCGTACATTAAACACTCCATATAGCCCCGCATGAAAAATCAATAGGATTTAAGTCAGGTGATCCTGGAGGCAAAAAATCCCAACCAATCCATTTTTCTCTAAAACGTCTGTTCAAGTAATTTCTTACAGCTGCAGCAAAATGAACAGATGCCCCATCGTGTTGAAACCACATGTGTTTTGTGGTTTCTTGAAGAGTTTTCACTAGGAAAAGTATAAAATTTCTTCTTAGGAACGTAGCTTTGTTGTTTTTTTTAGAATCAAACATATCGGAAACTTGTATAAGGATTCTAGCTAACGTTCTTTTTTTTTCTAATGAGTATCACCTGGAGGTTTAAGGGTTGTTACGACCGTATTTTGAGCTAAAAATAAATACGAGTGTTCTAAATTTTGAAAATTGGTTAAAAGTATTAGATTGCCTGAAAGGTTACTGACAATCCTAGCGAGTTTCAACTATAAAATTATCAATATTATCAATAACTATTACAAATATCAATACTCTTAGTAATATGTGTAAACGAAAAGAAATCCCCAACATTATAAAAGAATCACGTAATTATATTTACCACATATGTCTAAAATGTACATATGGAATCATGTTAAACTGTATACACTAAACACTGTCCTGGGGATAATAGTCCCCTATCCAAGTGCCAGATATAGCGAATATAAGGTAACGCTAACACAAATACAACAAAATTAAATTCAATGGTTGTTATTTGAATAAGCTTTACCAGCAGCTGAAAGGGAGAGAATTTTGCTAGAAAAATACAATTTATGTACATCTGAAATATTAAACAAACAATGGTGGTTGTTTACATACATAATACATTCTATGAATTAATTCATAATTAACGTTTCAGAAATTGTTTCAAACCACAATTTCTGATACTTAAACGTTGATATGTAATTTCCAGGACTTGATGCAAAAAAATCGGGAGTCATAAAACCACTCATTTTTGAGTTATAGGTTTCAAAGGTTGCGGAATGAGAATGCAAGAATATTTCATAATTTATACATTCGGACATTATGATTTTTTAATGGACGTATGTCTATGTAGTATGTTTAATAGAATAAATAGGCGCGGGGCGGCCCAATGGTTCTACCGATTGTCCCTGTAAAAGTTACGGATTGATAACTATTGAGCATGCGCCGCCTCTGGCCTTCAGATAGTAGTATAGAATTATTTATTTCGTCAAATATACTACATAGACTTACGTAATCATCCATTAAAAATCATAATATTCGAATATATAATTTTGAAAACATTCTTAAATATAAGTTATGATTTCGCAACTTCAAAGACCTATAACTCAAAAGGTCTATAACTAGGGGTCGTATGAGAAAGTTTTTTTTTAGTTACAGCATTATTTCCATATCATCTACTTACTCTCGAATTTTTTGCATTAAACCCTGAAACACCCTGCATATCAAGTAAACTGACATAATTCATCAATCAGATGTAAAAAATTAATTATTAATATTGAAAAAGTTTAGAAATTTATCGGGCATCAATAAGATTTAGTGGCTTTACGTACTTCTTAATCATATAATGAGTACGAGGAAATATCAGAATTATGTTTAACTTGATAACTGTTCAAAATATATTTCCGAAGTTGGTCGGAACGTCAATTTTTAATTTAATGTTAATTTAATTTTATTTTTAAGTGATTTTCATAGAGAAGACAACTAAAATCAAGACAAATTATCACGAAAAACACATAGAAAGGTATGAAAAGTATAAAGTCAAGGAAAATAATGCTTAATATAATTTATTTTGAAAGATAACGTCGTTTTCTGCTCACTGGACTTTTTAATTATAATTACATGACATCATCGATAGATTCATAGCTAGCAATTCGACTTCGTCTTACTGTAAAGGAAAACCACTTAGTAAAAACGAAAATAATAGTAGAAATCGCTTCGATATCATATAGATGTATTCATAACATTTTACATAGGGATTTAAGAAAAAGAGAAAGAAAGAAAAAGAGAAAAGCTTATTTCCAAATGATATTGAACAAACGCATAAACGTATTAGTGATTCCGAGCACTGTTTGAAGTTGTTTGGATAAAATAAGAAAGAAGTTTCACGTCAATTTGTATTCTACTAGATCCAAATCATAATGACAGTCATCCGTGTAAACTGGACCCAGTCAAAGATGTCCAAAGCGAGCTTGAATGCTAAAATTGGCTGGCAAGTTTATAGCCTCTGTATTTTGGTATAAGCACAAAATAATGCACCTTGAAAACTAATTATCAAATGCCGTGAATTGAATTAGTAGTAAAGAACGAATACAGACTGCTTCATATCCTGAACCAATACTCCAAGGAAAAAATTCGAATCAATTGAATCATCACTTGAACGCTAAACAATTTTGGGTTCAAAGAAGAAGCGCGGGTTTCATTAAAGTGCCATGAAAGTGCTTTTCCAATGCAGTAATTTCACACCTTTAAAGAATGATGAGAGATTTTTTTACAAATGTTAGATCCACTCGTTCTGGTAACAACGTCAGGTCAAGATCTTATATTGGGTAAAATGTTCATAAGGAGTAAATGGGATCACTTCTCCTTTAATTTTTCCTTCCTCTTCATTCAATTTCCAATATTCAGTCTTTCCAAGCAAGTAAGTAAACATATTGGCAGTCATCTCAGTAAATTGGACCCAGCAAAGATGTCCAAAGCGAGCTTGAATGCAAAAATTGGCTGGCAAGTTTATAGCTTCTGTATTTTGGTATAAATACTGGAACGCTAAACAATTTTGGGTTCAAAGAAGAAGCGCGGGTTTCATTAAAGTACCATGAAAGTGCTTTTCCAATGCAGTAATTTCACACCTCTAAAGAATGATGAGAAGTTTTCTTACAAATGTTAGATCCACTCGTTCTGGTAACAACGTCAGGTCAAGATCTTATATTGGGTAAAATGTTCATAAGGAGTAAATGGGATCACTTCTCCTTTAATTTTTCCTTCCTCTTCATTCAATTTCCAATATTCAGTCTTTCCAAGCAAGTAAGTAAACATATTGGCAGTCATCTCAGTAAATTGAACCCAGCAAAGATGTCCAAAGCGAGCTTGAATGCAAAAATTGGCTGGCAAGTTTATAGCTTCTGTATTTTGGTATAAATACTGGAACGCTAAACAATTTTGGGTTCAAAGAAGAAGCGCGGGTTTCATTAAAGTACCATGAAAGTGCTTTTCCAATGCAGTAATTTCACACCTCTAAAGAATGATGAGAAGTTTTCTTACAAATGTTAGATCCACTCGTTCTGGTAACAACGTCAGGTCAAGATCTTATATTGGGTAAAATGTTCATAAGGAGTAAATGGGATCACTTCTCCTTTAATTTTTCCTTCCTCTTCATTCAATTTCCAATATTCAGTCTTTCCAAGCAAGTAAGTAAACATATTGGCAGTCATCTCAGTAAATTGAACCCAGCAAAGATGTCCAAAGCGAGCTTGAATGCAAAAATTGGCTGGCAAGTTTATAGCTTCTGTATTTTGGTATAAATACTGGAACGCTAAACAATTTTGGGTTCAAAGAAGAAGCGTGGATTTCATTAAAGTGCCATAAAAGTGCTTTTCCAATACAGTAATTTCACACCTTTAAAGAATGATGAGAGATTTTTTACAAATGTTAAATCCACTCGTTCTGGTAACAACGTCAGGTCAAGATCTTATATTGGGTAAAATGTTCATAAGGAGTAAATGGGATCACTTCTCCTTTAATTTTTCCTTCCTCTTCATTCAATTTCCAATATTCAGTCTTTCCAAGCAAGTAAGTAAACATATTGGCAGTCATCTCAGTAAATTGGACCCAGCAAAGATGTCCAAAGCGAGCTTGAATGCAAAAATTGGCTGGCAAGTTTATAGCTTCTGTATTTTGGTATAAACACTGGAACGCTAAACAATTTTGGGTTCAAAGAAGAAGCGCGGGTTTCATTAAAGTACCATGAAAGTGCTTTTCCAATGCAGTAATTTCACACCTCTAAAGAATGATGAAAGATTTTTTTACAAATGCTAGATCCACTTGTTCTGTTAACAGCGTTAATATTTAATAGTAACATCTTCCGAGATCCGTGATGATAAGTTTGGTTAATAGATCTATCCAACTATCAGATTCTGAATTTGAATACTTGGCTATTCAAAAAGTAAAAACTGTTTTGTGTGAAAATGATTATATAATTTCTATAATCAATTGAGAAAAACAGAAACTAAATATCAAAACCAAACATTTTTCCTTACGATATGTACAAGGACTTTCTCAACAACTATCGAATTATTTCAATAAATATGATATAAGTATGAGCCATGAAGAACAAAATATATTATTCGAATATTTCATATATAGGGCAGACTTTTCAGTATTTAGAAAATTGACTAAACAGTCATCAATATGAAGAAAAAATAAATTTGTATTAACGAACCACGGAATATCAAAAAAACACATTCAGTTATAAAGATTCAAAAATTCTTTAAACGGAATCAAATACATGGAAAAGGGAATTTTTAGAATTGGTTCATATTCATAAAAATGAAGAAGCTAAAAAAAGGTCTAAATAACTTAAATTTGTAGTTTCATTTTATAAATCTTGAATATAAATCTTAATCTAACATGAATTTCTATTTTGATTTTATTGTTATTTTGATATTCATTATGTGTAAGATAATTGATCAACAAAACCATATAAAAGAGGTTTAATAAGAAAGAAATATTTCTAAATAAGTATAAGTATTAAGTAGATAAATTTCTCATATCATTTTTTTTGATTTTAGGGGCATATATTTATTATTGCATATTTCGAGATACTCTTCCAAAAATTTGAGCATATAAATCCTAGCCTCAATTATATGAAAATTGCAGAAAATTTCATATGAGCAGAAGACGAATAAATCGTTTTAATGACCAATTTCGTTTTGTAATTTGCTATGTTATGTGCTTGTATAGCTTTAGAAGCCAAATGAGTTTCTCCACGGCTCGAAAAAATGCAAACAATACAAAACCGAAATTGATTGGTATTTTAGTTGCTACGCATCGCCGTATAAATAATTTAACTATTCACCAAAATCGATTTTAATTAAATCGAGTATGAAATAATGAACTCAACGATCTGAAACTACCAGACGGGTCGTTAAAAGATATTTGATTTTATGAATAAGTAGGAGAACCGATACATTCATTGAATTCCAGAAAATATCCAGTCTAGACCGAAGGAAACGCGATGCTTTTAAAAATTATTTCCTCAAAATCTAAATCTCTGGCTTTCAGCTTGGAATAATCCTAGTCATTGTCGGTTTCGCTTTAACAAATTATATCTATTCAGCTCAGTTTCGTTCGGACTATAACAATAACAATGAATGTATTGTGCCGAAACGACTGACACTTAATCTAATTGTATTTACACAATCCTCTATTCGACAAGATTGGCACTGTCGGATTCGTACAATCCAAACAATCGATACTGGCCTAGGTGGAGTTCACTACGTAAATACAGTTTGTATATTTTAGACATATGTGAAAAATATAACTAGTAACATATGGACCATTCAAACATTACAAATCCAACAAATAGTACTTCCACAATAATGGTAGTAGCTGTTTTCATGAACTGAAATCAAAAAATCATTCTGCTAAAACCATTAATTTACCTAGATTTATACGTTGAAAAGAATCGATTAAAATGTAAAATCTGACGTCAATTTGTTGTCACTTAATCACGTATGAAACATAACACACATACACATTCCAAATCGTGTGACTGACACACAGATGGCGTTGCCATTGTCAAATCCATATGACGTTTAGGAAGCACCAACTTACCTAACCAAAGAACTATGTGAGAAGTTTCATGAAATTTCGATTGATCAGAAAAAAGTGACATCCGTTTAAGTGTAGCTACTTTTGTTATTTTTTAAAAAAAATGCAATGGCTTCAAAATTATTATCCGGACTCTGTTACATCGAAAATAACCATTTGTTATTGGTTTGCTGAATTTAAACGTGGACGTACAGACAATGATGATGGTGAACGTTATGGTCGCCCGATTGAGATGGTTACACCAGAAAGCATTTTAAAAAATCACAAATTGGTTATATTTAATCGTAAATTGAAATTAACTGAGATAGCTGAGGCCGTAAAGATAGCAGAAGGTAGTGTCTTTACGATAATTCATGAATTTAACCATGAAAAACCTTATTTCAAAGTGGGTGCCGCGTTTACTCGCAGTCAATCAAAAACAACAACCAGCTAAATCAAATTTTATGCCAGAGTAAATCAATAGCGAATGCCACATAGAGTTGTTGGATCGTTTGAATGCAAAAATCAAAGAAAAAACGGCCTCATGTGTCGAAGAAAGAAACTCACTGTTTCACCAAGACAATGCACAGATTCACAAGTAGATGTCAACGATGGTTAAATTGAACGGATTACTCTTCGAATCGCTTCCTCATCCACCGTATAGTCCAGATCTTTCCCCCGGTGACTACTGGCTATTCGCTAATCCCCAAAAAATGGTCCCCGGTAAGAAATTCAGCTCAAATGAAGAAGTAATTGCAGAAAATGAAGCGTATATTGAGATAAAATACAAATCTTATAAGCACATCTAGAAGTTATAGAAGCGTTGGAATGATCGTATTGCTCTTGAAAGAGAGTAAAGTGATAAATAAAATCGATTTTTGACAAAAAAATTTGTTTTTCTTAATTAGTCACACAACTTATGAAGTGATGGTTAGTTTTATATATTTTCCATGACAATTATTTTATTTCCTTGTCGAAATTCAATGTATTTGAAGAACAAACGTCTGTCATTGGTATTGTATTAACGTTGGTGGTCATTATAAAAGTAAAGGATCCTATTTATCTGAATAATATTTGATTAATTTCTCATATTCTCATTAATTTTCCGTATAGTTTATCCAATCCTACTTTTTTATAATAATTATTAGATGAAGTCCGTTTCTGTAGGTATTGATTTTACCAAAGAAACGAATAACTCGTCAATTAACGTTAGCTAACTAGCAAGAAGACAGAAACTAACTGGCCCTTCATCTTCATTTATCATAGAAATGTTTCCAATATAGGTCATTTTGATTATTGAATTTTATGAATTTAATGTTTTCAGAAAAAATAATGAAATACACCACAGTTCTCAATTAATCAATTGCCTGATAAAGAATACATTCGAAAGCTAGGTGATATATTAGAAGTACTACACTTTGGTGGCAAAGGCTTCCTTCCAATTTATATACTTATTTTTATATAGTGCTACACACACCATCTAGAACCATAGCGTGGTAGTAATTTTCTGTCATTTTTTTTTTCTGTTCTTGACTTCACGTTCCATCCAATCTCCTGGTACCTCCGCATACCATCTCTTTTTAAGTCTTCCTTAGGTTTCCTGGATTTATATCATTCATTATATTTCCAATTATTGATTCCGGCATTCTTTCTAAGTGCTCCAGCCATTTTAGTATTCAGGATATCATAAATTTTTCTTCTTCATACAGACTCTTTATTTCTTGGTTTGTCCTTTTCAATATGTATCCTTCTTAGGGATTATATCTTTTCGAGGTCCAACGAATATTTCACTTCCATTCAACTTATGTAGTAAGCAATATTGTTGAAAATTGTGTCAAATGATATATAATTCAAATTGTAGCTTAATATTAAGAATATTTCAGAAAATCAGTTGAAACTGATTATCAAACTTTGCGGCTTTTTCATTTAGTGTTAAAGAAAAAAATTATAATGTTATCTCATTTCATATTAGTTAAATATTTCAATATGCCTTGTTCATAAATCGTCTTTATTCAAGGTCTCTTCAAATTCGAAATTCATTGTTAAAAATCAAGCCGATTTAGTATTGATAATTTTATATATCAAGATACGTTCCATTTCAAAAACGTATGAATTTATTAAATATTTCGAATCATATATTTTGATTCATTTTCAAAAATCCCACGATTAACCCAATTTTCATTCAAAGATCTTACACAGCAAATTAAGCCATCACAAGATATAACATCCGAGACAGGCTACATAAATAACAATCATCATTCACTTCCTAATGAAAAGAATTCTCAAACTGGGTTACATTCCAACTTCAATATTAGTCGATCTGTATTCAGAAAGAGCGTTCGTTCATCGAAGCCCCTCTTAAGTGTCGGAGTCTCAAGCTCATGAACATAATGGTCAAGTGTTATGCTTGGTTTGTTACGTTAAATGTGGGGACATGAAAACTCGAAATAATACAAAAGAACATCTCAAGTGATGATTTTCAGACGGGTGCTAAACAAATCCATTCATTAATTTTCGTAATTAATGACAGATGTTTATATCGATTTTATCGATACTCAAACAAAAGTATGATGTAATGATGCAACTAATTTCCAGCTTATTTAAAGTGATTTTGATTATTTTTTTATCTTCCGTAATAGAAACCATCCTTTGTTCCTTCAACATCAACTTTAGTTCGAATTGAATTTTTTCTTGGCTGTTCAAACCAAGTTAATCACATTTTCTCCTATTTAAGTTGAGGCTCTGATTTTATTTTATTATATTCATAGAAAATACGCCCACAAAACATTCTATAGTTTATGCACACATGTAATCTTCCATAGTACATATGAAATATTCTATAGGGCATATGAAATGCTCCAATCACATATAAGGTGTCCTTTAGTGTATATAAAATATTCCATAATTATGTAAGATATTCCATAGACACGTTTATCGTCATTAGAGTGAATATAAAATATTCTGTGGGGATGTGAGTGATTCCATGGGTACATAAAAAGTTGCATAGATATGAATATTGAATGTAAAATATTCCAAACGCGAGTGAGTTGTTCCATAGTCAATATACAATGCTCTACAGACATTTAAGTTGTTCTAGAGTGCATGTAAAATGATCTATAGACAGATGACAAAATGTTCTATAGTTATAAGGGTTATTCTATAGGCATGTAAGCTGTTCCCTAGGTAAGTGAGTTGTTCCATAGTGAATATATATTGCTCCATAATGTTCCATCACTAATAGCAAATGTTCTATAGGCATGAGGGTTGTTCTATAGATATATAAGCTGTTTTATACTATTACATAATAATATATAATACTCTACAGTCATTTTAATGGTTCTATAGTACAGGAAAAATAATCCATAGACAAGTAAGGTGTTCCATAATCAAAATATAATGTTCTACAGGCATTTCAGTGGTTCTATAGTACTATAGTACATGTAAAATATTCTATAAGTATGTTAGATGTTCCATTATAAATAGAAAATGTTCTATAGGCATGTGGGTTGTTCTATATAATATTTCCCAGGTAAATCAGTTGCTCCGTAGTCAATATATAATGTTTTACAGGCATTTAAGTTGTTCTACGGTGCATGTAAAATGATCTATAGACAGATGACAAAATGTTCTAGTCATAAGGGTTATTCTATAGGCATGTAAGCTGTTACCTAGGTAAGTGAGTTGTTCCATAGTGATTATATAATGCTCCATAATGTTCCATCACAAATAGCAAATGTTCTATAGGCATGAGGGTTGTTCTATAGATATATAAGCTGTTTTATAATATTTCCTAGGTAAGTGAGTTGTTCCATAGTCAATATATAATGTTTTACAGGCATTTTAATGGTTCTACAGTACATGTAAAATGATCCATAGACAAGTGAGATGCTCCGGATTGCATGTAAAATATTCCATAAGTATGTTAGATGTTCCATCGAGAATAGAAAATGTTCTATAGGCATGTGAGTTGTTCCATAATCAATATATAATGTTCTACGGGCATTTCAGTAGTTCTATAGTACTAAAGTACTTATAAAATATTCTATAAGTATGTTAGTCATTCCATAGCTAACAAAAAATAGTCTATAGACATGTAGGTTGTTCCATAGTTAATATATAATGTTCTACAAGCATCTAAGTTGTTCTACAACACATGTAAAATAATCTATAGACAGGTGACAAAATGTTCCATAGGCATGAGGGTTATTCTATAGCTGTTTTATAATGTTCCTATGTGAGTGAGTTGTTTCATAGTCAATATATAATGCTCTACAAGTATTTCAATGGTTTTATAATACTTTTAAAATGGTCCGTAGACAAGTGAGATATTCTGTATTGCATGTAAAATATTCTATAGGTATGTATATTTTAGAGGCATGTGTGTTATTCTATAATGCATGTAAAATATTCTTTAGGCTGGAAAACTGTTTCTTGGTCAAAATATAATGTTCTCAGGTATTTATATGGTCCTATAGTACATCTAAAATTATCCGTAGACAAGTTAGACGTTCTGTTTGGCAGATAGAATATTCCATAGGGGAAACAATCAGTATGTAAATTATTTGTTTCATAGGGGAATTACCTAGAATTTTTTTTTCATCAGAAGTAATTTTCTATTCATGTTAAATGCTATACTGGGAATCACAATTTGGTAACAAAATTATGATTCTGGTCAAGATTCTTGAAGGATTTTGCAAGATTTCAATAAATTGGTAGTTTTTATAACAATGAAGAACTAGCTTCTTGTAGAATTCAATATGTCTACAGGATAATCGATTACTAGCCAAGTATTCCAAGGCGGAATTATCTCTGTTCATAATCTATACCCACTATACGTCGTTAGATAAACATTCCGTTCCATAGATATGTTTCAGCATTCATGCTGGTTTTATGAAAATACGATTCTATAGGTGAATTTTCATAGCTCAAAGTGTTTCTCAAAATATTTTTTATTTTTGGTATCTACTTTGGTTGGCTTTGTCATTTTCGTCGTTGTCATCCTCATCTACTATTGATGCAACCTGGAGACAGATACATTTTCAAGAATAATGTCTACCTTCAAATTGTTTTTGTATTTCTTATATAAATAAACAGTTTCACTCCTTTCCTTATTTATAAGAGATTCGATAGCTATTTGTCGGTATCCTCCGCTGAGAGCAGTGCGTTCTATATTGGAAATCCTCATAGACTTTACCGGTATCTGTGTGAATGGTGTTTTTAATTCTTTCAATTTGAGGTCTGCATGATACTTCTACTGCCTCTTTAAAAGGCTTCCAAACCAACACTTCCACTGACTATTTATATCATCAATTATATTTGTAAAGCTTTGAATCAAATTTAGACGATTCATAAAATGATATGGACAAAATTTTATCATATAAGAGAAGTCCTCAAATATAAAATATTATTTTTAAACATTGTGTAACAATGCATTCATTCGCTATTTTAAATGAAAGAATGTCCCACCACTGGGGACTTCGACTTAATGTTAATGGGAACTGAAACAAACAGAAGCTCTACGAGCACATTTGTGAATTCCAGTACTTAAGAAATGCACTTGGATTACTCCAGACTCGGTTAAAATTAAATAGAAAGCTTGATATGTCGGTGTGGTTGCCGATGTAGTGAGATTATGAGAAAGTTGCTTTTATCTTCATTTGCCAGAATGCACAGTACTAACTACATTAGATTAAAATCGTCTAAGCAAATTAACGAACTCTAACAATGCATTACTACAGAAGGTTTAGTTTATCAACCAAAATATACTTTATATTCCTAAAAACACAACACAAGAAGTAACTTTAAGCTATTGAAGATGTGACTGGAAATGTTGGTGATGATCTGAAACAATCAGTGTTACTAAAAATTTTAATATAAGCCATCTTATTACTATTTTTACTTTATTGTTTTGATATTTTAGAACGATTTTTTTACTTCCAAGAAACCTGTATTATTTCTACTAATTCAATAATTTTGTTAGTTTTTGCTTTTGACAAAACTGAAACTATGGAAGGACGAAAGAAAGGAACAAGCACATGAACCGTAGGAAGAAGCCTAAAGTATGGTTTCTTTATGGTAAGATATAACAAAGCGCATTAGTTTTGATCAAGTGTTCATACAGATCGCATGCTGTAAAAAGACATTTAATGTTTCGGTGTTTAGTTTTAGTGAGTTTGTGGAAATGTGCAAATTATTCGTAAATTCAGAAGTTACTGTGGAACAGTAATTCCCAAATTAGTCTAGGTGAACTCCCAGGGATCCCCGGGAAGCTCTTCGACAAGAGTTTACTTGAATTTCCATAGTAAGATCTATTTTTTGACGAGTTGATATTTTGAAATTGGCTTCCAGGGAAAAAAAGTTTGGGAACTCTTGATGTAGAGAATGGGCCGTATGGTATTTTTAATTATTATTGCCAGTTACCTAGTTTAGTGTAGATTTATGACTATATTTATGAAAATAACATTGTTTCGTTTTATTTCTGTCTCATACGATAAAATGTCGTGTCGTTTAAGTATAAGATTCAAGAGATATCTGCTCTAAAATTGGTGCAGTAAAATAAATATTAAAGTAATCAAAAACCACGAATTGTAACAAGCTCGAGCTTCAAGAATGGTGCATTTGAATATAAACTACATTGAAATTCGTTCGAAGATCGTAACTTTCGTGTAACGGTTACATTTATCGGTGAAAAATGGTGATTAAATTTGTATTACCGTTTCTATTGTATTTTCTCAACGACACTTATATTTTTCGTTTAGTGTTAATACCAAATATTAATCGAAAATAGACTGAAAACTTCTACAAAAGTTTCATTAAATTATAAAAAAAATATTTGTAATGTTCAGTGGTATTCATATTAGAAAAGCTTTTAATTACTTTTGTACCAAATGTTGTTTGAGTGTATAGGTACAGCTCGTGATGATTTTTAATCTGATGCGCGAACTCGGGACGAAGATATTACAGGTACTTCTAGTGACGGAGTCATTAACCCTCCGTTGCTCGCGTGGCGTCTACAAAACGCCAGAGAACCTCCTTTATCTGATACCGGTTGCAAGCAACTCAACAGCTCCTTCATATTTAGACTGAAGAATGTTTAGAGCGATTGGTCACAGTTCATGTACACACGTTCATATTTTTATTACATAAATTTTATTGTAATTTGATCTATATCTATGTTTGCACAAAGGCGAGTTTTATATATATTGGAATTTCTTTGGAATAACATATATATGTTACGTCCCAAGCCCGATCTTGTACGGAGTCGAGCTTCGTACAATGAATTTGTACGAAGTCCGATATGTACAAGCCATTTTGTACGAAGCCGAGATTGGCGGACTTCGGACAGAGATGATTGTACGAAGTCGACTCTGTACAACGCTGGTTGTACGGAGTCGGAGCATCGATACTCACTCGGTAATGAGCGCGCTATTAAGATGTTAGTAAACACAAACGTAGTTATTGTGATTGAAAGTATGTTCTCCGGCTAGTTGGCTACCATCTATTGTTAGGTTAGGTTAGGTTAGGTTAGGTTGCGTGTACTACTTTGGAATAACGCGCTCATTACCGAGTGAGTATCGATGCTCCGACTCCGTACAACCAGCGTTGTACAGAGTCGACTTCGTACAATCATCTCTGTCCGAAGTCCGCCAATCTCGGCTTCGTACAAAATGGCTTGTACATATCGGACTTCGTACAAATTCGTTGTACGAAGCTCGACTCCGTACAAGATCGGGCTTGGGACGTAACATATATACAATAATATTTATAATCACAGGTGTACAAAAAGAAGTATGATCCTCTTGATGAAAGAGTTTTACAGACTTAGCCCAAGTCTGGGCATATACTGGACCCATCGTAAAATCCTATATGGGCATGAATCAAAGATCTCACAACAGCTTTGGATTGGATGCGCTCACTGATTATCATCACCGTTTGAAGACTTCTGCTAAGACCGCCATGACGTCGGAGTGGTTGTTAATATTAAACTTCTTTTTCGTTTTTTTCTTTTTGTATGCGAAAAGATCATATGTTAATTTTGATGCTCAAAAACTCAAAATGATTGTTACTATTTTTTGAAGGTCCGTTTTATAACTTTCAAGATCTTCATTTTATAGACTTGAGCCACGGTTTTTGGTTTTCTATCTCTACGGTCTACACCAGAAACTCAATTTAAACCTACAGAAAGGTATTAAAAGTTGAATTAGCTCAACCGGTTGCATCTTTAACAGGTGAATGTATTCATTCACGTTCTTCTTGCAGAAGATGGTATTGGAATGGATCAAGAATGTTCAGAGCCAAACGATAGCAAAGAAGGCAAAGGAGACGATTTAGAGGAACAACAACAAAATACGAGTGGCGATGGAGAAGAAAATCAAGATGATTTGTAATGTCACGCTAAATTTGTATTCGGAAGAGATGGGACAACTAAATGGAGGTTAGATACCCCTGCTTAGAAGGTAAGAACATGTTCACATAACATTGTTAGTCATTTACCTGGCGTTAAGGGCACAGGGAAACTTTCACAGTCCGATTCGGTATGTTAGGGTTTGTTTTTCACTGATTAGATGTTAATTTCTATTGTCAATCCTACTGATAAGTATATTTGGAGGAAATGAAAGCTTTTGTAGGGCTTTTGTAGATGGCAGGATTCCATAGAAATAGCAGAATAAATACTGAGGATCTTTGGGCCACTGACGCCAGAAATGAAGGAGAGTCATTGGTAAACCTGCTCCTATCAGACAAATAATTGAGTTTTGTTGTAAATTGTCAGAAAAACTATTGAGTTGTCGAATATGTTACAATTGATGAAATGTTACCGGCATTCCGGGGCAAATGTCCATTTCGTCAATTTATATCATCCAAGCCGTCTAAGTAAGGCATAAAGATCTTATCCGTAGTGGATGCAAGAATTTATTAAACTTACAACTTGGAAATATACGTGGGGAAACAGCCTGACGGCCCTTACCAAGTTGTTAATAGTGAAAAGGAATTTAGTAAAATTGGAGGTTATGTTAGATACAAGAACTAGAAGCCCAAATAATACAACAAGCAATGAATTACAAGTATCTTGAAAGTTCAAAGTGGCTTAATAAGTGAAAATATTCCAAAATGCTGACTTATTTAGATCGAGATCGGCCAAACCAGCGAGATATTAGGTGGTTCGAGAAAACATCTCCATAAGTTAACGTGCAGAAAACCTTTTCAAACAAACTGAAGTACAAAATATTCATTGTTACCACGTCTAGTATCAAATTCATAACATTGCGGTAATAATTCAAATTTATGACTGTATTTACAAATTTTCAATTGAAATAGTGACGTAAATCCAGATATTGTTACAAGAAATACTCAAATTAATAATTTAGCAAAGATTAATTTGACAGAGGCCATTTGTACTGCATGTATTTCTATTTATTATCGTCGGAAACGACATATCTAATCTAATGTATGTTAAATGTAGAGTAATAAATCCTGGTTGTCCTATTTAAAATGAGTTTTGTGAACTCAATTTGATATAATCGTACATCAACTCAAAATACATATATAATATTAACTATTTAACAGTATTTAGATAAATATTCAGTTAGCAATAATTTTATAAGTTATTAACTTTTTTCTTCTTCTTATATTTATTCATATTTTCTATTTGTTTTCATGAAATTTATCACTTATGGAATGAAGAAATTCCAGATCTCGGTATTTACAAGCAAATATTGATATAAATATATGTGGAAGTCATAATATTTTCTTCTCACTCATCTATGATTATACTGATTAAATCTTGATAAGATTTTTATTGATCTTAGGAAACATGTAGCAGTCGCACGATGTAAGATCTGATATTCAATTGCATTCAAAGCGACAAAACGAATGTTTTCGCGAGGATTTTAGTCACTAGTCTTGCAAACACTTCACAAATTGAAATTCCCATGTAAAATTCGCCGCACTCATCCTTATTTCATCATTTCCTATAGATTAAACAATCGCACGTTCAAACACGTACACGCGACAAACAGTCATCACCATACTTGTGTTTCCGTTATTTATAAGTTTTACCAAGTGTCATGGGAACTTTCATAACAATCCGTTGCTCTATTTTTATGGCAAAACAAAAAAACAGCCCCTATACAAACTAAGGGCACGGCTACACTAGTTTGACAACAGACACGGTAGATATCGTATTCGAAAGAGTATGCTTGTCGCACATATTCTTTGTCAGTTCTTAAAGATTAAGAAATTGCACGAATACGCAGGCAAATCGAACAATATAACTAAATATTTCGATATTTTCATCTTTTTTAGGCGTGAACACGCTAAAACACGTACACGCGAAAAATATTCATTTCCACATAGTTGTTTCCGTGAATTTTAGTTTCAGCTGTAGGTTTTCCAAGTGTCATGTGAAATTTCAAGACAACGGCTACACAGATTTGACACATAGACACAGTAGATATCGCATACAAAAGAATACGCTTCATGCTAAACAACTGACAGTGTTAACGTTTGACGCATGAGTACTTATTCTTTAGCAGATCTAGTCTGGTTACTTCGAGGATTCGATTACAAAATATTTTTGGATAGAAAAAGGAGAAGTGAGATGTGATTTTTGTAAATTTTAAGATACTGCAACAACATTGAAACGAAAAAATATTGTTGTCTCAATGCTTAGTTTAATATTGTAAATTACTTATTTTCTGAACAATTTCAAATAAAAAATTTCTCATATATAGCAAATAATAATTCTCATTGATACACCTATAACAGTTTTTTCAACGAAATACACAGGGTATTTGAAAATTCGGGAGGTGATTGCTCGTATGAAATTAAGATGGGTCTTTCCCACAACAAAATTTCCTCAACACACCTCACGAACCTCTTTTATAGACGTTTCGCACAGATGGCTCAAGGTTCGAGACACTTTATCTTTACTGCGCATGCTTGAGAATGCTCAGAACCGAGCCTTAACCTCGAAGGATAGTTAAATTGTTGCTATTCTGTCTTGTTTAGTAGGAACAGCTTCCATTTATGAAAACTGTCCATATAGAAGCATATAGATGGTTGAATCATTTTGGTAATTGAAGTTCGGAACCCTAGATGGATCTGCCAGCATAACTATATATGAACTTGATGTTTAGGTCAGGTTTTTGTATCTTTTTGATTGTTTATAATGTCAGTTATTGTTAATTTATTAAAATGGGTTTCAATAAATGTTGTGTATGACATTATGAATCGATTAATGTAATGCATTTGTTCCCAAATCCTCATAAGGACTTAGTATGTTTTAATATGGCTGCCGACTATGAAGAATACTAAATTAGACGCAAGGAATTTGGTATGAAGTAATGATATTTATTAAAATTAGTTATTAAGTATTTGATACGTTACATTTTAATTGATCAATAAATAACAAGACATTCTGTTTAGATTATTATCATAATTGATATCACTTCCGAAGCACGATTAGTCTACATTTTACTTAAGTAAGGAAAAAAGTGCTTTTACAATTTTCAAATTTATCTTTTTTGCTCATAATAGTTTCTAAAGTTTCAAATTTTGTGATACAATATATTGAAAATGTTATATTCTGAGAAATATTATCAAAAAAACATAAATTTGGAAGTTTATTAGTGGTAAGATAGCAGTATGAACTATCTCGAATAATTCAAATCACGCGCCATAAATAAAATTCAAATTTACCAGTATTTTGTAGAGGATGTTATATTAGTTATTCAAGCTCAGACCCTCAGTCGATGTCTATCTGGTTAGAACAAATAACATTGTCGTAATCCATCTAAATATAGATGATATGTGGCCCAACCTTAAAGTAGTATCTAAAATTTCAGTGAAGCTAGAAAATTGAAACACTGCAAAGATTTTTTTCAATATTCCTGTTACATTATACGGGGGTTTAATTAGCAACCCTTACTTTATTTAATATCACAACTTTTTCAAGACAAGTTTCATGAGATAATTATAATCTTTTCAATAAATTGAGTAGAAAACAGTAAAGATGTAACTGCTGGAAATATCCATCTCTAGCCAAAATACCTGGATTCAAGGTTAACTAATAAACAGAAATCACAAGAATTTAACACTGGAAATCGAGGAGGTCAATTCTGGGGCACTTCTCAACCAATCCTACGGTTGGGGATGTGTTGCATCTAAATGTTACCTAGCAATCCTAATGAATACACTAATAGTGCATGAACCACATGTTTTGTCTGATATTGAGTGCGATGTCTTCTTCTAGCATCACGGAAATTTGAAAAAAAAAATGAGTAAAAACTCGAGGAAATGGATGGGTTGAGGAAATTTTGTTATAAAAAACCTTGTTTACATAATATCATGAGGTGTCGTAATTTTTTTTGTCGTCAAGTGTAACTACCACATTTCAAATTCAATATCTGTTCCCTCGAACTTCCAAGAAATTACCAGTTGAAATGTTTCTAGCAGCCACCCTTGATAACGTCAAACATAATACAAAACATGAGATTTAACTACGTATTGTGTTTATGACACATATATTTTGGACCCAATAATATGTTTTGTATGAAATGAGCAGCTTTCCACGTTAGTTTGACAGCCGAGATCGATTGTACCAACATGTGGTAATGAGAAACACTTGTTGTACCCATTTATTGCAGAGTGACTCATCAGCTTTTTTAATTTTCCAGATGATTGATGAGTTATGCTGATAAAATCGTTGTTTTCAAAACTATAAATTATACGATATATCACGATGCTATTGTGAAAAATATCATTTGGGAGCGAATGCATCGAGAATCAATTCTATTAATAGTTAGTTTACCTGAAATTTTCCTATTTATATTTGAATAAATACATCGGGAAATGAATTATTTATAATGGAAAATCTATATGTAGTTTTCTACTTTTAGTCAATTACTTTTTATTAAAATAGTTACTGAATATGTTCCAAATCAACCATTAGATTTAACTCTTCGAACTTGGTACTTCAAGATGAATGTCGAAGATTGCAACGATTATCTCTCTATATAGTTTTTCCATTTGTTCATCATTAATACGTTAATTTGTTGGAGTAGTGTATATCCACTGTATACATAAACGAATGATGTGTTATGTCGAATGACACAAAGAAACGTATATTTTCATTCCACTAATGGTCTATACTTTCAATTTCGCATGGTTTGGAAAAATAAAACATATAAATTATCGATTTGAACTTTGTATGTCTCGTGAAAAATTGAAAATTCATGATAATTGTAGCATAGATTTGACAAATATATAAACAGTCTCAAAGTCTAAAGAAAAACAAAACATATATTGATTAACAAGACCAAACGAAGGCGCTAAGATCCCAGTAGTACCTGACCTGATCTAGAGATAGCGGTAATTGCTTGAGAAGTACCACTGTATTACAATCTATACAGCATATATTTTAAGTTTGAAGACGCCATGTTGTTTAGTAATTGTCGATGTGGTCGACCAAATGAGCTGAATACTCCAGAAATGTTAAATAAAATGCAAAAACAGTATTGGATGATCGTCGACCGGAAGTGCGCGAGCTAGCAGACTTGGTACGCATTACAAAAAGTGCATATTAACTGAAAATTTGCACACAATGATGCTTCTATTGTGTATATGGCAATTTTTTTCAGAAATAAATTCAATTTTTGCAA
This sequence comes from Diorhabda carinulata, assembly GCF_026250575.1. NCBI lineage: Eukaryota > Metazoa > Arthropoda > Insecta > Coleoptera > Chrysomelidae > Diorhabda > Diorhabda carinulata. Next base: position 5,624,662 of record NC_079464.1, on the reverse strand, counting down.
CATTTTATAACGATAGATTAAATGTGGATCCATCACTTCACACCTGAAATAAAATAAACAATCAAAACAATGGACTAAAATGAGAGAATCGGCTCCAAAAAGGCAGAGATATTTCCGTCTGCAGGCAAGGTCATAGCGTCGGATTTTTAATACGAGTATAGGGATAATTTTCAATGAATATCTTGAAAAATGAAAAACTATCAACTACGAGAATTAAGCGAACTCATTGCAACGTTCAAAAGAAGAAATCAAGAAAAAACGGCCGCATTTGGCTAAGAAGAAAGTGTTGTTTCATCAAGACAATGAACCAGCCGTCATCCGTCATTGAAATGAGGAAAATAAATAAATTAAATTTGAATTGCTACCTCATGCATCCTATTTGCCAGATTCAATCTCCTCGAATATTTTTATGTTCCCAGAATTAAAAAAATAGCTCGGTGGTCAAATATTTTTCAGCAATGAAGAGGTAATGGTTATTTTGAGAGACTTTACGATTCTTATTAAAAAAAAAAGGTATCGAACTTACTGAACATCGTTGGAAAAAGTCTATGAAGCAAAAAGAGATTACGCTGAACAATAAATATATTTTTCTCCCAAAATTTTTGTAATTTCTCTCTTAGGTAATTGGACATTATACTTACATGACGTTTAAATGGAAAGTTAATGTATTTTCTTTGATAAAATAGTTTTACTGAAGCCAAATTTAGAACAAACACTAATAAACGAACAAAAAAATTTGTAGGAATGAAATAATGATTGTAAGAAATGGGAAGAAATATTTGTAAAAGAGAAATTATGTACGAATACTCGTATACAGTTAAATCCGAGCTCATATCTTTGGAATTTCTCATTGTCTTAAAAAGATTTACAGTTTATTTCCGCCCAAATGACTGTCATGAAACCTGGAAAAAATTGTATGTTAAGAGTCAAAGTCCATTGACATATGATTTTATAATTTTAGTGACATAAAATATTGCATGTGTTTGAATAATAAATCTGTCACCAATTCTTATCAGTCACTTAACGTTCTCGAATGTCTCGCCTTTTTCAATTTCAAATTACCGCGCGATAACAAAATTTATAATTATTACGTATAATTATATAGCCACTACAACGTTAACAATTTGAGATTGGAAAAGCGAGTTTGGAAAATATTAAAGCCCTTTGACTGAATCAATAAAGTAATATGTAGCTTTTTAGGGTCAACATGCTAAAAAGGAACCCTTATTAATGTCCCATTTAATAGGTATTCATCAAAGAACTACGTAGAAATCCAAATCACGATTCTCCCCTGTTCAGGTCCAATTTAGGAGCCTTAGAAATGGAAGTTTATGCAGTGGCGTGACAAACAAATCCAAAATTTGGTACAAGAATCATTTTTGTAGTTTTTTTGATATATTAGTGTTACAAATAAAATTTTTTCGTTTTTTCGTGAACTAGATATTATTTTGAGATAATATTTCCAAATTTTTCATTGATCATTTCCAAAGATTATCTATGTATCAATTGTCAATTATATGGCACAAAAAAACACAAAAATTTTGAAAAAAGATACATTTATTTTTCAAAATAATCTCCTTTTAGTTTCATACACTGTACCCAAGAATGTTCAATCGGCTTTATTTCTGTGAAACATTACCAAACACGCGATGAAAACGTCTTCACGGCATTGTTTTTGTTCCATTGTGAGCAAGCCACCCAGATTGCGCGCAGCTTACTCATGTCCAAATTTTCAGTTTAAATACGATACAACGCACTTTTTGAAATGCTACCATATCTGCTAGTAGCATTTTTGGAGTCGCCATTTAATTTGGTCGACCTCTGCGATGACAATTTTTTCCATGTTTACAAATTTACTGAAAACGTTTACTATTTATTGCTGCCAAACAAATACTCAACAGCGTGGCGTCTTCAAACTTGAAACATATGCTGTATATATCGTGTATTTTTTAAGTGGCATTTTCAGCAACTATCGCCATCTCTAGGTCAAGAAAGGTACTTTTGGGACCATTTACGTATAATGAGTAACCAGCATATACAAGTAAAAAGATAATTCCACTCAATTATACAAAAAAATCAGCAAAATTTGAAAACCATCTGAATTACGGAATTTGAAATCTGTGTAAATACAAAAGTAAGCGGGAAAAAATAATAAAAAAAGAAAAAAAACTAACACTGAAATGAACATTATAATTGAAATATAACGTAGATGTGCCAAAACTTTTTCTTATTTGTTGAACACTCTCAGTTCTGTGAATCGAACGAAATTGATGTGAAATCTGAGAAAAAAATTGGTAACAAATAGAATTGTATTGAGGTTATGTCAATTTAGAGAATATAGATGATTTCCGACTTCGAAGCTTCATAAAGACTGCTATAATTTCCTTCTTTGTGCCTTCAGTCTTCGACGGCCAATTAGGAGAAAGAAACAGATATAATCTAAATTAGTTTTAGAAGCTATTCTTCTACAATGTGATCTCCACAATGTGATACTCGAAAAAAACCACGATAAAACTGCCTTTTGCTATTACACATTCTGGTATTCTCTGCAACAATTTTGACACATAATCAACGTCTATTTGGTTCCATTTGTTTTTCAGGATATTCTACAAATATGAAGAGACAGGACACTGCTTTGTGACTTCCCTGTCCAATTTGTCCCACAAAAAATTTATCAGTTTGAGACTAGTCGACTGTAATGGTCAAATCATATCATAGCTTCGAGAAATGTCATGCTGGAAGATACATTTTTCATTCCTCAAATTTTCTTCAATTTTTACTAGCTCCTCAATCGACCTTCCTCTAAGACATCTCCAAATCATCACCGAGTCTCTGCAATGTTTTACAGTAAAGATTTCACATGAACCCGTTCTTCTTTTCCATTTTTTCCAGTCCACTGCAACATATTAATTTTATTTTGACCTTTTATCACTGGCACCCTTCCACAGGCTAGCTGGGACTAAACTAGAATCATAAACACCGAAGAAATAATTCGAAGGTAGAGAATAATAAACAAATTAGTTGGTACTTGAAGGTTTTAATTGATTAAACTCATCGAAAAACATGCGCCCTTATAAACCTACCCTTGACAATGTGAAAGATAAATTTGTTAGAGTGTATTATTCTGAAGTTTAGTTATTGGATTATGGAATGGACAAAAACTTTGATCGGTAATGTATCTGAAATCGATACGAAATTAATACCTACGACTTTGAGTTTTTATACACAATACTAAATTCCTTGGAAGTTCTACTAAAACAATAATTTTTTATTTTCCTCTAAAACCATTTTGTACGCCATTGACTGTGTAGAATGGAAGATAGGGGATAGTGTATCACCACTGGTTACATGCTATCAACCCCGTCGCATCGTCCGCCGGATGCGTCGAACAAGTCGGGGGAAGGTCTCGGGGCTTGATCTCGCAATAGTACATGGAGTTCATATTTCATGTACCGTTGGTCACCCCACATACACACACTCGCATGCACGTATTATTTTCAAAACCATCCAGCTTGACGATTTTTATATCTCACCCAAACCGAATTACAACTAATAATTTTGAACTTTTTCTAGAAGGAAATGATACAGAAACACAGACGTTTAATGATTTTATCATTGTTTTGATCTTATAATCAATGAATTCTTATTTATTTAGATGTCTTGGGCTTCGTTTATTTAATATAAAATTTAGAAGATTTGTTTGATGAGAAATTGATTGAAAAAATACAGGGAATGCCAGATCAACGAGCTTATTCCAATTGACATTAAATTGATCATCACAAATGTTTGGTCCGATGATGAATTGTATGGATGATTCTCAAATATGTTATTTTTGTTTTTTCATACTAATTTTTGGAACAAAATCGATTTGAAACGTTTAGAAACAGGAAATCTTAATTTTCAATTCATTTATCTGTGATGCTAAGCCTAAATTTTCAAGTATATGGCAAGTTAGCCAGGATCAACTCGGATAGTCAGATTTTTGATGAGGCACAAATAAAAATGAGGTTTAAAGTTGGCTAAATAAGATGGAGATAATAGACATCCCCTTCGCCCCTATCTTTCAACCCTATTTTCATATCCACATGAAGAATGGGAAAATTTGTATTATGAATCACAAATAAGAAGAAACTGCATCAAACGATTCTTTAGAGAAAGACGATTTCCTATATTATCTACAGCAGGGGTGCTCAAACGGTCGATCGCGATCGACCAGTTGATCGCGAGTGCTTTTTGAGTAGATCTCGAGAAGAAAAAAATTTTTAATAAGTAGGGGTAGGTAACTTAACTACAAAAATGTATTACGTAATAAAATAAAACTGCTTGCGGCAAAAGGCGGCTTTATCAAAGGAACGCGCGGCACTTGTCAAAGAAAAGCCGCGTTGTTTCTAGACTAGACTGTACTGTCTAGTTTCGGGCGGCGCGTTTAACGGGAACATTCGAGACTTTCTTTCACGTCGATATAAACGTTGCGCCTGCATGAATTGGAGTCCTTCTGAATTGTAACTTGATAGCGATACTACGTCGATACAAAGTTTATTATTAAATAGTGGAAAATGAGTGCAGTGAAGAAATCTAAAACGTATCATTTTAATAAGAATTGGGAGGAAGAATTTTTCTTTTGTATGGTGAAGGATAAGTGCATTTGTGTTATTTGTCGTGCGTCAGTTGCAATACCTAAGCGTGGTAACTTAGAGAGGCATCATAAAACGGTTCATAAAAACTATCAAAAGGATTTTCCGCCACAGAGTGAATTAAGAAAACGAAAAGTAAGTGATTTTATATCTTGTTTGAAAAAAGAACAAACCATGTTTACAAGACCAGCCAAACAATCAAAAGCTGCTACGATCGCGTCATTTAAAATATCTCATATATTGGCGAAACAAAAGAAACCATTCGAAGATGGATCGGTGGTGAAGGAAGCATTTATTGAAGCGGGTGAGACTTTATTTGGAGATTTTAAAAATAAAACAGAAATCATGTCTGCTATTAGAGATCTTCAGTTATCTCGTCCGACTGTCACAAGGCGTATTGAAGTCATGAGTCAGGACATCGCAGATAAACTAAATCATGATATCATGGAATGTACATACTTTTCTTTACAGTTCGACGAATCCACCGATATGACAGACACTGTCCAGCTGTGTATTTTTATTCAGATGGTATTCAATGACATTTCGGCTAAGGAAGAATTTTTGACAATCATTCCTCTGAAGGGGAAGACCCGTGGCGAAGATATATATGAAGTTTTCTTTAATTTTGTAAAAAACTACGAGCTACCAATATATAAATTAGTGTGCATTACAACCGATGGAGCACCAGCAATGACTGGAAACAAAAACGGTTTTGTGGCATTGTGTCGAGCTAATGAAGAATTCCCTTAATTTTTTTCATTCCATTGCATTATACATCAACAAGTTTTGTGTTCCAAAGTTTTAAACACGGAGGAAATTATGAGCATTGCAACAAAAATTGTGAATTCCATCCGTGCACGTAGCTTGCAACGGCGGCTCTTTCAGTTGCAGTTGGAAGATAGGGAGTCAGCTGAACACACTGATTTAGTTCTTCACACAGACGTCAGGTGGTTGAGTCGCGGAAAGTTCCTACAAAGGTTTCAAGAATTATTGCCCGAAATAACAGCTTTTCTAGACGAAAGAGGTGATGACACTCAGATTTTGAAAAACGAAAAATGGCTGACTGATTTGGCATTTTTGACTGACATCACAATGCACTTAAACATCGTTAACTTGGAGCTTCAAGGTAAAGAAAAAATTATTATTGAGATGATTAGCGCAGTAAACGCATTTAAAAGTAAATTGCAACGTATGATAGATCAACTGAAAAGAAAGGATCTGAAACATTTTCCGTCTTTGAAAGCAAGGATTCCTCAGTTTAATTATGATACGTATGAGGCTGAATTATCAAATATTTTGGGACAATTCGAAATGCGTTTTTATGATTGCCGTAAATTGGAAAATATAGCATCATTTATGAGTTATCCTTTTTCATGTAAAAAACATTGAGGAATTAGCTACTGAAATAGCAAGTCAGTTTAATATGAACTCATGTTCTGTTGAAAATGAGTTGGTGCAGATTATATCAGATATACATCTCAAAGCTACAGCATCTGATACAAATTTCTGTTGTTTTATATCTGAAGATAAATATCCGAATCTGAGGCAAATCGCCCTTCAACTGACGGCATTGTTTGGGTCAACTTACTTATGCGAGTCTGCATTTTCTGAAATGAAGATAATTAAGTCAAAATATCGCAATCGACTAACTGACGATCATATGTCATTATGCTTGCGATTAGCACTCAGTGGCTACGTACCATCTTATGAAAAGTATGCTGAGGACATGTAGTGCCACGCTTCAACATCCAAAGCCACTCTTTAGTTAGGTTTAACACCATATGTAACTCTTTTGTTTTGTAACAACCAATAAACTCGCAATTTTGAATAACTATGAGTTTTTTCATTGATATTGCAGAGAAGAACCTAACTAAACCTAACCCAAACCTTGACTAAAATATTGTGCAGAAAGCTAATATCTATATATGCTACGGTACATCCTACCTAGGTAGGTAGGGTGTATCGTGTATGTACGACAACCCTGCATCACACATACTTGCAGCCTCTCAGAGTCGATCGTAAGTAGTCTAAAAATATTGAGGTAGATCGCCAGCAGTTCAAGTTTGAGCACCCCTGATCTACAGGGATGAGGTGCACCAAAATTTAAAAATGAACATTACCACTACTTGTGCTATATTCCAGATATTGAAGAAGACAAATAGCGAAATAATTCAGTTCATCAAACTATCAAATGCAGCAGGAAGCAGATATAAAATATTTACTAACACCATTACATTAACTTTAAACACTAGGATTCATTCAACTCATATATTTATTGTATGGTAAGTACCTGGCATGACCTAGAGATGGCGGTAGTTGCTTGAAAAGTACCACTTTCAATCAGGCTGTTTAGTATTTGTATGGCAGCCATCAATAGTTAACGTTGATTTGTAAGCATGGAAAATATTGTCATCGCTTAATTTTATTTGAAATAAGTTAACCCAACCAACATAAAAACTGAACTAGCTTCTACTCTGTGTGGCATTGCTCCATAGTTATTAACAGTAGAATATTGGGTAGCAGAGTTTAAACAAGGCTGTACGCCCAGCATGGCAGTTGATCGACCATATAAGGTCTAATGTTGAAGAAAATCCACAAAGCGGCGCTGGATGATTGTCGACTGAAAGTGCACGAGCTAATAGACATAGAAGCCATTTGAAAAAGTGCGGTACATCGAATATTAACTGAAAATTTAGTCATGAAAAAGCTGTGTGCGAGATGGATGACCTGTTTTCTCACAAAGGAATAAAAACAGCGTCGCGAAGATGTTTGCTTCGAGTATTTGGCAATGATTCATAGAAATAAAACCAGATTTTTGCGCTGTTTCATAACCATGGACGAAACGTGGATCCATCACTTCACAACCGAAACAAAAAAACAATGAAAACAATCAAAACAATCGAATGAAAACAGAATTCAAACAAGGTTTAGAGTTAAAAGGAGATTACGTTAAAAATATTTATTTGTTTCCAAAATTTTTGTGTTTTCTTTATTGGGCCAGGTACTTCTGGGGCCATCTTCGTATTTAATAAGGTAATAAGCTAGTAGACAGATAATTTATTATTATTAGAATATACGTGGTTTAAAAATGTCCTTCTGTTGTTTTAACGATCCTGACAATACACCAGGAAATAACCCAAGAGAATTTTGAAATTTATAATATTCGACAACATAATAAAAATTTGTTGATTATCGTAGAAATACGCAATGAATGAATTATGAACAGAAAAAATATTATTTAAGTAACCTTTCATTATTCACATCGTTTATTTTGTATTCCCATTATAAATTCTGACCCTACAAGTTCAATTTTTTTTTCATAATAAAAGCATTTTTTTAAATGTTACTCTTTCGCTCTCTATCTTTCTAAGCTGGCTTCTCTTCTTAAAACGTCTTCTCTTTTCTTGCAATAGCAAGTTGGATGTCCACCAACTCCTTTCGATAATACTCATTTTCGAAAATTTATCGCATGAGTCTGTTTTTCGACACTTGAAACTTTTTATTTTTGCTTCGACGTAGGGAAGTTTTTGACTATTTATCCTGGTTCTTATCCATACTAATCAGGATAATATTTTTATTATTAAAATCATCTTTGTCTAGGATGGTGAATGTTCATTTTCAAACTTAAGCGGCTACTTCAACATCAAACGTTACCAAAACATTTATCAATAGAATTTTTGCTAATTTCTTTCCTTATTATTCTATGGGCGAATGCTAGATATTCAACGAGACAATTTGTACGTGAAGAAACCTGGCCTCAATCATTTGTTTCATTTCATTCTGTTCAACCTTTCTTTAATTCAACAACTGTGTATTTATTCAGTAACTGCGTTTCAAATCATAATTTTCAGTGTATTAGATTATGATTAATACAAAAATGAAACTGTAAAAATAATCGTAAGCAGATATAATAGTTTTAAAATATTGTTCATCTGTATACAATGAATGTACCAAAGCAAACGCCTCAAATACCCGAAGGTCTACTTTTTCGTTCGTAGTGACACTTTGAGCACGATTTATTGCGACCTAGGTGACATTCAATACGCTTTGTCTCGCTGAAGATTGAAGATAGGAAACTGGGGAAATTTCACATAATTATTTCTTTTTTATTGTTCAAAATTAATTACAAATAATTTGATTTTCAGTAGATTTCAAATCGATGACCTTACGAAAAGATGAAAAGATAAATTAAAATTCGTAACTGAACTTATTTACATTCACATGATATTTTTCAGTAGAACTTAAATCATCTTTAAACAAAAATTCCGTTGAACTAACCTGTGTCGGAATAGTTTTAGCATCGAATTCATGAGTTTGAAGATAAATTGTAGCAAAATAAAATCATAAAATTATTCATTTTTCATTCATTCATTTCACTCAAATTTGTAAATGAGACAAAACATACATTAATTTGATTGACAGATCCTAAGTCTGGTATAATTCATTTATTTTGAAGCTATAGTTGAATGTGAAAAAGATATATCACGTCTAAACTACCCATAACGAAGAAAATCAAGAACTTTCACTCGAGAAATAGCAGAAAGATTGGTGAGAAAAGCAAGACACAGTCGGGATTAGCACTTATTTCAAAGGGTACCCTATCGCTAGAATTAGCAAGAAATCTTCAAAAATATCAAAAAATTTGGAAAAAAGAGAAAGTCATTGTTATTGTGATGTTTTTTTATTCATTCACACTCTTTCTCGTTCGTGGGATGAATTAATAAACACTGTCTCTTACGGTCTTAATTTGTTCACACACTATATAATACACTTATCTTATAATAATTTACTTATAATTTCTTCGATTGTTTCTACTAACTCGTTCTTCTCACTACGACTATTTATTTAAAACTAAACTAACTGCATTTACACAAATCATTTATATACCTAAATAAAATTCTACGGAGTTCTAGAACAAAAAGAAACATGATAAATGGATAAATAAACTTTCTTAGAAATTATTTAAAACAAATACAGTGAATAAACCGCCTGCTACTGAAAAAATTGTACACAAATATATGTGAAAAAGTCCGCGCCAATTCGCTGAATTTGCAAAATTTCATAGTAGCTGTACAGGACCGGCCTAGGGATATCAAAGGAACCGATAATTTACATACGGACAATATAGAAGACAACAATTTGAAATATAAAGAAAAAACAAAATTCGCTGGTAAAGTTCTGGTCTAGTATGCGACAAGAGGTGTATCCAAGATATTATACAGGGTTAATTTACCTTAATCCCAGACAAATGACAATTTTGCGGCAATTTTATCATGTGTATGATGAACGGTGGCAACGATACTTATCAATATATTATTAAAATGATATATTGTTAAATATTTTGTACCAAAACTTTTGGAACAAAGAGTAAAAAGTCAATATATAAGAAATAGCGTGTTTTTTTCATAATTACAAATTAGGTACAAATAATTCATCTTTTATAATTAGAATCTATTCATGGAAACCAAATAATACATATATCACTTGTTCATCTACTTGTGTTAGCTATTTAGACCTAATTAGAGTGGTAGCCGATGGAAATGTTATTCAGAATCGACAATTTCAGGAATTGAACCTACGACAGCATCAAATTATTGATCAATGATTTGAAAAAGAAGATAGATCCGTTTCTATACTATATCATCAAATTTAAGCCTTCGGTATTCTCCTTTCTTCGACTACAACCCACCGTCATCGCTGGTTAAGCTGGTTCTCCATTATCTCCAGTATCGCAGAGAGATACATGAGTTTCATTGTGGTTCAGATGTTTTAGCTTCTTCAAGAGAAAATACTCTACAAAAATGACAAAAACTAAGACTTTTTCAACCATCTATAAGCTAGCATGAGCAATATTTCTATAACAATTTCATATAACATCACAAAATATGAATTTTCATATCACAATAGGCAATGGTTTTTAAAAATTTTCTTGAGTATTATCGAATTCATTTAAGTATAACTTTTCGCTTATTTTTCACTAGTTCGTTCTAATTTGAAATGCCCTCAATGCGGACGGTATCTCGACTTAATCAACTTGACTTTTTAATTGCGCCAAGTTCTTAAAAGTTTTGCTGATTGTTTATCAGTCCACATCTTATAATCTTAATTAGGAAGTGATGAAATACGATTACTTATAATTGGAACTTTTCCCAAGCACCATTTTAAATATTAGAAGATGGAATCGGCAACGATTTTGAAGTAATGTCTACGATTTGATAAATGGAAATAGTTCATCTGATCTGAGAATCAAATCTTTGGATACATGAGTTTAAAGACAGGAATCGACGTGAAACCAAAGTAAAATTAACTATTGATTCGTTTTTACTCCATTATTTCAAAATAACCCATTATGAGGTGAGTGTTTCATAACAAATATATCAACTGTATTGGAGGATATACAGAGTGAGCTACAGAAAATAGTCCGATATTTAGCTGTTGTGATGGGATTTCAATTGAGGTGTCTATCAAACACGCTGAAATTAGAGAAATATTAAATAAAGAAACTATCACTGGAGTAATGAAATCAAGGCAAATACAATGGGAGTCCGCGGATGGTAAAGTAATAGCTAGAAGTGGAAAAATGCAGAAAAATAGCGGAAAAATCATAAATATGCGAAGGAACTTATGATTAAAGCAAAAAATTAGTCTAAGAGCTCTTAATATACAACTGAGATTCTGAAGAATTTTCTCCTTTCTACTTTTTTTCCCTCATTTTTTGAATATGTAATATATATCTTTAGAAAGGCATCGAAAACAATCTAGATTAATATAAAATTAATTCAAAATGCCAGGCCTATGGTTTGCTGATGATGTGACTATCATATAAAAATTGTATCGAAATATAAGGGATGTTTTCTGAGGTTTAATTATATTTAAATCATAATAAAATGATGAAATCTAATTTTAATATGAATTAAACGAGTTTTGAAATCCCTCCATGTATAAAACAACCATTAGTAATTTAATACCAAGACATGTCTCTTGACGGTCACGTGAATAAGGAAAGCTTCCGCCACTACCGGGTGTCTCAAGTGAAAAATTTAATTCATAAAATTGCGATATTGGAGCGACATGTTCGAAAAAATTGGTTGATATTCCATTACAATAAATGAAAACATTATATTTATTACAATCAACCGATTCTTCCAGACTACTAAGTCATATTTTTTACTCTAATCGACGTAGGAAATATTTTGAAATACCTTGTAGATTCATTATTCATTCCTGAGAAAATTTTCACTGGAACAGTTGCTTGGGAAAATATATGGATCGTTAGCACTAACGAAATTTTTGAATTAATATTTTATCAGAAAACGGCTGTTGTTTTTCTGGCCTTCGCCAATATGTGCACGGTCTCTATAAATGTTCCGTAGGATTTTCACCCCCAAAGAAACTCGACGGCTAAATTGTCAGCTTTCCTAGTACTTTATCACTTAACAAACTTTCCCATCTTTTAATGAATTGTTCTATTTGTTCTCGGCAGAGAAAACTCGGCATAATTCCTTCGGAATTATGTTTAGATTGCAGTAATATTTTGTCAGGGGACTTAATTGGGTAGTATCTTCCAATTTTCTGTATTTTGCGTTATATCTTGTGTTTGGTATAATACGCCAAGTAAATGAAATAAAACA